>NC_134489.1:23413789-23486289 GCF_040206685.1 Ascaphus truei
TCAGCCTCTCGCTGAGATGAAATGTTCAAGGTAAGTGACCTAATGAAAAATCCGTTTAGAGTTTTATTGTCTGAGGATTGTAATATTTATATCAATATCCTGGTGACAAATAAAAGCAGAAGCTTGGAGCAGGAAACCTGTCACTTTGTGCAGAAGGAAGGATCGGATCTCCCAGGGAGAGCTGGGGGCTGGGGTCAGACACTCAGTGAGAGATCTGTGATCAGAGATAGATAGATGTACATTAAATGGTTAATTATATATGAATTTCTTCTGAACACACACACACACACACACACACACACACACACACACACACACACACACACACACACACACACACACACACACACACACACACACACACACACACACACACATCAAACCTACATATGGGAGGACAGCCCTGTGCAGAAGAGCTTACAGTCTAGTAACTTGTGGTCATTTCAAAGAGGGAGTAGATAGGAGACAAACAAAAGGAAGATATTTAGAGAAACCTGGATTAAAAAAAAAAATAAGAGCTCCCCCACCCTTCCTGAACTTTAAAGATGGGGCAAAAATGGGGCAGTTAAACTGGCTGTGGGGTAAATATACTGGAGAGGGCAGATAAAAGGGGAGGGTGGGGGATTGGAGAGGGAAGAGGGGACAGAGATATCGGGGAGAGGGGAAACGACTGGAGAGGGGAAGAGAGACAAGGTAGGGAAATAGAGAGGGGCAAAGGGGACAGATGGGGGCAAAGAGTGGAGAAAGTGGGACAGAGACCGATAGAGGGGGCAGAGAGTGGAGTGTGTGTGTGTGTGGGGGGGGGGGGGGGTTGAGAGGAGAAAAACTGCATAGATGGGGAAGAGAGTGGAATGGGGGTTGGAGAGGAGAGACACTTTAGAGGGGGGCAGAGAGTGGAGTGGGGGGTTGGAGAGGGGAGACACTGCAGAGAGGGGGCAGAGAGAGTGGAGTGGGGTTTGGAGAGGAGAGACTGCAGAGAGGGGGCACAGAGAGTGGAGTGGGGGGTTGGAGATGAGAGGCACCGCATAGATGGGGCAGAGAGGTGAGTGGGGTGTTGGAGAGGAGAGACACCGCAGAGAGGGAGCAGAGAGAGTGGAGTGGGGGGTTGGAGAGGAGAGACTGCAGAGAGGGGGCAGAGAGAGTGGAGTGGGGGGTTGGAGAGGAGAGGCACCGCATAGATGGGGCAGAGAGGTGAGTGGGGGGTTGGAGAGGAGGGACACCGCAGAGAGGGGGCAGAGAGAGTGGAGTGGGGGGTTGGAGAGGAGAGACCCTGCAGAGAGGGGGCAGAGAGAGGTGAGTGGAGGGTTGGAGAGGAGAGACCCTGCAGAGAGGGGGCAGAGAGAGTGGAGTGGGGGGTTGAAGAGGAGGAGAGACCCTGCAGAGAGGGGGCAGAGAGAGTGGAGTGGGGGGTTGAAGAGGAGGAGAGACCCTGCAGAGAGGGGGCAGAGAGAGTGGAGTGGGGGGTTGGAGAGGGCGCGTGATCCTGAGCTGGGGAGGCAGTGGGAAGATAAACAAGTAGAAGGGGGTTTGATTGCAGCCATCATCACAGCTTTCATTTGGCTGCCTAATGAGTCACATCACAGGCAAAGAGAAAAATTGTCACTCGCCCAGGCGCTAATGAATTTTTTTGCAAATTGTAATCAAGGCAGGGCCGTCTGAGGCTGCTGATTAATGGGACTCGGGGGGTTTGGCCGGTGCTGAGCCTCTTCCCCATCTCGTCCCCCCTGCACTAAATTAACAGCAACTTGTCTGAGCTTCAAATTAACTCTCAATGATTAATCCTGATGGGAAGCGCTGAAGAATAGTGAGGCCTAATAGACACGGGCCCCTGATGCTGTTTTATATTAATACACTTCCCTTTAGCTGCCTGCTCCAATCTGGGGCCTGGGGCTTCACTGCACCATATTTGTTGCTCCCATAAATTATTATTTGCATCTGCAGATCAACTTATTCTGGGCGGGGGTGGGCTGGGGGGTCTGTGTTATAAGCAGATGCTGGCACCCCAGCAGGGCCTGAGCCCAACACAAGGGTCACTGTGTTACTCTTTATCCAGACCTTTCATCAGTATGGGGGAACTGTATTCATTAAGGATGCTGAAGTCCTTTATTTATAAAATGTGTTACAGGCAGTAATACAGTGAGAGTTACCTCTCGTTCTCACGCATGTCCTGGGCACAGAGTTATAACGTGTTACAGGCAGTAATACAATGAGAGTTACCTCTCGTTCTCAGGCATGTCCTGGGCACAGAGTTATAACGTGTTACAGGCAGTAATACAGTGAGAGTTACCTCTCGTTCTCACGCATGTCCTGGGCACAGAGTTATAACGTGTTACAGGCAGTAATACAGTGAGAGTTACCTCTCGTTCTCAGGCATGTCCTGGGCACAGAGTTATAACGTGTTACAGGCAGTAATACAGTGAGAGTTACCTCTCGTTCTCACGCATGTCCTGGGCACAGAGTTATAACGTGTTACAGGCAGTAATACAATGAGAGTTACCTCTCGTTCTCAGGCATGTCCTGGGCACAGAGTTATAACGTGTTACAGGCAGTAATACAGTGAGAGTTACCTCTCGTTCTCACGCATGTCCTGGGCACAGAGTTATAACGTGTTACAGGCAGTAATACAGTGAGAGTTACCTCTCGTTCTCAGGCATGTCCTGGGCACAGAGTTATAACGTGTTACAGGCAGTAATACAGTGAGAGTTACCTCTCGTTCTCACGCATGTCCTGGGCACAGAGTTATAACGTGTTACAGGCAGTAATACAGTGAGAGTTACCTCTCGTTCTCAGGCATGTCCTGGGCACAGAGTTATAACGTGTTACAGGCAGTAATACAGTGAGAGTTACCTCTCGTTCTCACGCATGTCCTGGGCACAGAGTTATAACGTGTTACAGGCAGTAATACAGTGAGAGTTACCTCTCGTTCTCACGCATGTCCTGGGCACAGAGTTATAACGTGTTACAGGCAGTAATACAGTGAGAGTTACCTCTCGTTCTCAGGCATGTCCTGGGCACAGAGTTATAACGTGTTACAGGCAGTAATACAGTGAGAGTTACCTCTCGTTCTCACGCATGTCCTGGGCACAGAGTTATAACGTGTTACAGGCAGTAATACAGTGAGAGTTACCTCTCGTTCTCACGCATGTCCTGGGCACAGAGTTATAACGTGTTACAGGCAGTAATACAGTGAGAGTTACCTCTCGTTCTCACGCATGTCCTGGGCACAGAGTTATAACGTGTTACAGGCAGTAATACAGTGAGAGTTACCTCTCGTTCTCACGCATGTCCTGGGCACAGAGTTATAACGTGTTACAGGCAGTAATACAATGAGAGTTACCTCTCGTTCTCAGGCATGTCCTGGGCACAGAGTTATAACGTGTTACAGGCAGTAATACAGTGAGAGTTACCTCTCGTTCTCACGCATGTCCTGGGCACAGAGTTATAACGTGTTACAGGCAGTAATACAGTGAGAGTTACCTCTCGTTCTCAGGCATGTCCTGGGCACAGAGTTATAACGTGTTACAGGCAGTAATACAGTGAGAGTTACCTCTCGTTCTCACGCATGTCCTGGGCACAGAGTTATAACGTGTTACAGGCAGTAATACAGTGAGAGTTACCTCTCGTTCTCAGGCATGTCCTGGGCACAGAGTTATAACGTGTTACAGGCAGTAATACAGTGAGAGTTACCTCTCGTTCTCACGCATGTCCTGGGCACAGAGTTATAACGTGTTACAGGCAGTAATACAGTGAGAGTTACCTCTCGTTCTCACGCATGTCCTGGGCACAGAGTTATAACGTGTTACAGGCAGTAATACAGTGAGAGTTACCTCTCGTTCTCAGGCATGTCCTGGGCACAGAGTTATAACGTGTTACAGGCAGTAATACAGTGAGAGTTACCTCTCGTTCTCACGCATGTCCTGGGCACAGAGTTATAACGTGTTACAGGCAGTAATACAGTGAGAGTTACCTCTCGTTCTCACGCATGTCCTGGGCACAGAGTTATAACGTGTTACCAGGAAGTAATACAGTGAGAGTTACCTCTCCTTCTCACGCATGTCCTGGGCACAGAGTTATAACATGTGTTACAGGCAGTAATACAGTGAGAGTTACCTCTCGTTCTCACGCATGTCCTGGGCACAGAGTTATAACGTGTTACAGGCAGTAATACAGTGAGAGTTACCTCTCGTTCTCACGCATGTCCTGGGCACAGAGTTATAACATGTGTTACAGGCAGTAATACAGTGAGAGTTACCTCTCGTTCTCACGCATGTCCTGGGCACAGAGTTATAACGTGTTACAGGCAGTAATACAGTGAGAGTTACCTCTCGTTCTCACGCATGTCCTGGGCACAGAGTTATAACGTGTTACAGGCAGTAATACAGTGAGAGTTACCTCTCGTTCTCACGCATGTCCTGGGCACAGAGTTATAACGTGTTACAGGCAGTAATACAGTGAGAGTTACCTCTCGTTCTCACGCATGTCCTGGGCACAGAGTTATAACGTGTTACAGGCAGTAATACAGTGAGAGTTACCTCTCGTTCTCAGGCATGTCCTGGGCACAGAGTTATAACGTGTTACAGGCAGTAATACAGTGAGAGTTACCTCTCGTTCTCACGCATGTCCTGGGCACAGAGTTATAACATGTGTTACAGGCAGTAATACAGTGAGAGATACCTCTCGTTCTCACGCGTGTCCTGGGCACAGAGTTATAACGTGTTACAGGCAGTAATACAGTGAGAGTTACCTCTCGTTCTCACGCATGTCCTGGGCACAGAGTTATAACGTGTTACAGGCAGTAATACAGTGAGAGTTACCTCTCGTTCTCACGCATGTCCTGGGCACAGAGTTATAACGTGTGTTACAGGCAGTAATACAGTGAGAGTTACCTCTCGTTCTCACGCATGTCCTGGGCACAGAGTTATAACGTGTGTTACAGGCGGTAATACAGTGAGAGTTACCTCTCGTTCTCAGGCATGTCCTGGGCACAGAGTTATAACGTGTTACAGGCAGTAATACAGTGAGAGTTACCTCTCGTTCTCACGTATGTCCTGGGCACAGAGTTATAACATGTGTTACAGGCAGTAATACAGTGAGAGTTACCTCTCGTTCTCACGCATGTTCTGGGCACAGAGTTATAACGTGTTACAGGCAGTAATACAGTGAGAGTTACCTCTCGTTCTCACGTATGTCCTGGGCACAGAGTTATAACGTGTTACAGGAAGTAATACAGTGAGAGTTACCTCTCGTTCTCACGCATGTTCTGGGCACAGAGTTATAACGTGTTACAGGCAGTAATACAGTGAGAGTTACCGCTCGTTCTCACGTATGTCCTGGGCACAGAGTTATAACATGTGTTACAGGCAGTAATACAGTGAGAGTTACCTCTCGTTCTCAGGCATGTCCTGGGCACAGAGTTATAACATGTGTTACAGGCAGTAATACAGTGAGAGTTACCTCTCGTTCTCACGCATGTCTTGGGCACAGAGTTATAACGAGTTACAGGCAGTAATACAGTGAGAGTTACCTCTCGTTCTCACGTATGTCCTGGGCACAGAGTTATAACGTGTTACAGGCAGTAATACAGTGAGAGTTACCTCTCGTTCTCACGTATGTCCTGGGCACAGAGTTATAACGTGTTACAGGCAGTAATACAGTGAGAGTTACCTCTCGTTCTCACGTATGTCCTGGGCACAGAGTTATAACGTGTTACAGGCAGTAATACAGTGAGAGTTACCTCTCATTCTCACGCATGTCCTGGGCACAGAGTTATAACGTGTTACAGGCAGTAATACAGTGAGAGTTACCTCTCGTTCTCACGTATGTCCTGGGCACAGAGTTATAACGTGTTACAGGCAGTAATACAGTGAGAGTTACCTCTCATTCTCACGCATGTCCTGGGCACAGAGTTATAACGTGTTACAGGCAGTAATACAGTGAGAGTTACCTCTCG
Organism: Ascaphus truei; assembly: GCF_040206685.1. NCBI lineage: Eukaryota > Metazoa > Chordata > Amphibia > Anura > Ascaphidae > Ascaphus > Ascaphus truei. Next base: position 23,419,740 of record NC_134489.1, read on the forward strand.
TTCTCAGGCATGTCCTGGGCACAGAGTTATAACGTGTTACAGGCAGTAATACAGTGAGAGTTACCTCTCGTTCTCACGCATGTCCTGGGCACAGAGTTATAACGTGTTACAGGCAGTAATACAGTGAGAGTTACCTCTCGTTCTCACGCATGTCCTGGGCACAGAGTTATAACGTGTTACAGGCAGTAATACAGTGAGAGTTACCTCTCGTTCTCACGCATGTCCTGGGCACAGAGTTATAACGTGTTACAGGCAGTAATACAGTGAGAGTTACCTCTCGTTCTCACGCATGTCCTGGGCACAGAGTTATAACGTGTTACAGGCAGTAATACAGTGAGAGTTACCTCTCGTTCTCAGGCATGTCCTGGGCACAGAGTTATAACGTGTTACAGGCAGTAATACAGTGAGAGTTACCTCTCGTTCTCAGGCATGTCCTGGGCACAGAGTTATAACGTGTTACAGGCAGTAATACAGTGAGAGTTACCTCTCGTTCTCACGCATGTTCTGGGCACAGAGTTATAACGTGTTACAGGCAGTAATACAGTGAGAGTTACCGCTCGTTCTCACGCATGTCCTGGGCACAGAGTTATAACATGTGTTACAGGCAGTAATACAGTGAGAGTTACCTCTCGTTCTCACGCATGTCCTGGGCACAGAGTTATAACGTGTTACAGGCAGTAATACAGTGAGAGTTACCGCTCGTTCTCACGCAAGTCCTGGGCACAGAGTTATAACGTGTTACAGGCAGTAATACAGTGAGAGTTACCTCTCGTTCTCACGCATGTCCTGGGCACAGAGTTATAACGTGTTACAGGCGGTAATACAGTGAGAGTTACCTCTCGTTCTCACGCATGTCCTGGGCACAGAGTTATAACGTGTTACCAGGAAGTAATACAGTGAGAGTTACCTCTCCTTCTCACGCATGTCCTGGGCACAGAGTTATAACATGTGTTACAGGCAGTAATACAGTGAGAGTTACCTCTCGTTCTCAGGCATGTCCTGGGCACAGAGTTATAACGTGTTACAGGCAGTAATACAGTGAGAGTTACCTCTCGTTCTCACGCATGTCCTGGGCACAGAGTTATAACGTGTTACAGGCAGTAATACAGTGAGAGTTATCTCTCGTTCTCACGCATGTCCTGGGCACAGAGTTATAACGTGTTACAGGCAGTAATACAGTGAGAGTTACCTCTCGTTCTCACGCATGTCCTGGGCACAGAGTTATAACGTGTTACAGGCAGTAATACAGTGAGAGTTACCTCTCGTTCTCAGGCATGTCCTGGGCACAGAGTTATAACGTGTTACAGGCAGTAATACAGTGAGAGTTACCTCTCGTTCTCAGGCATGTCCTGGGCACAGAGTTATAACGTGTTACAGGCAGTAATACAGTGAGAGTTACCTCTCGTTCTCACGCATGTTCTGGGCACAGAGTTATAACGTGTTACAGGCAGTAATACAGTGAGAGTTACCGCTCGTTCTCACGCATGTCCTGGGCACAGAGTTATAACATGTGTTACAGGCAGTAATACAGTGAGAGTTACCTCTCGTTCTCACGCATGTCCTGGGCACAGAGTTATAACGTGTTACAGGCAGTAATACAGTGAGAGTTACCGCTCGTTCTCACGCATGTCCTGGGCACAGAGTTATAACGTGTTACAGGCAGTAATACAGTGAGAGTTACCTCTCGTTCTCACGCATGTCCTGGGCACAGAGTTATAACGTGTTACAGGCGGTAATACAGTGAGAGTTACCTCTCGTTCTCACGCATGTCCTGGGCACAGAGTTATAACGTGTTACCAGGAAGTAATACAGTGAGAGTTACCTCTCCTTCTCACGCATGTCCTGGGCACAGAGTTATAACATGTGTTACAGGCAGTAATACAGTGAGAGTTACCTCTCGTTCTCACGCATGTCCTGGGCACAGAGTTATAACGTGTTACAGGCAGTAATACAGTGAGAGTTACCTCTCGTTCTCACGCATGTCCTGGGCACAGAGTTATAACATGTGTTACAGGCAGTAATACAGTGAGAGTTACCTCTCGTTCTCACGCATGTCCTGGGCACAGAGTTATAACGTGTTACAGGCAGTAATACAGTGAGAGTTACCTCTCGTTCTCAGGCATGTCCTGGGCACAGAGTTATAACATGTGTTACCAGGCAGTAATACAGTGAGAGTCACCTCTCGTTTTCACGCATTTCCTGGGCACAGAGTTATAACGTGTTACCAGGAAGTAAAACAGTGAGAGTTACCTCTCGTTTTCACGCATTTCCTGGGCACAGAGTTATAACATGTGTTACCAGGAAGTAATACAGTGAGAGTTACCTCTCGTTCTCACGCATGTCCTGGGCATAGCGTTGTGATGACAAATAATACATGGTTACAAGTACAGTTACATAAGTGAGCAAGGTATACATTGTATACAAGACATGATAATTACATGATACACAAGGGCATGGATTGTATCTGCCATTGGTTTGAAGTGCTATTAAAAAGCAGTGGTACTTAAACCCACAAAATAAAAACCATTAATGAATAACAAGTGTTATATTTATTCTTTTTAAACCAGAAAGCCAGAATCTGTTGGTACCAAATCCCCTTTTCGGAGCCGTTTCTCTGGCATTCTCTGCTGGTGGACAAGTGTGCAGCAGATTGTCATATGTGTCCCTGTGTCACATCCTTAAATGTCCCTGTGCATAATTCTGTGGGGCATGGAAGGGGTTGCTCCCTGTGCTTTAATTTCAGCACTGAAGTGGTTAATTCTGCTTGTGACCATATGTTTATTACACCCATTAAGAGAAAGCAACCAAACTCCTTGAAGTTTCTCTCCGCAAATCTGCATGATAATGGGGGGATGTTTGAATTTGTGTAAGAAGCTGGGGGTGTGGGGGGTGTGGGGTGTGGGAGAGGTTGTGGGGTGTGTGGGGTGTGGGAGAGGTTGTGGGGTTTGTGTGGGGGGGAGGAGGAGGGAGGAGGTTGAGGGATGTGTGTGTGGGGGGGGGGGGGTGAAGGGTGGGGAGGGTTTTAGGGGTGTTGGGGAGGGTGTTAGTGTGTGGGGGTGGGGGGTGGGGTTACAGATACAAATTGTATATAATACAGATACTCATTGCTCTGCACATTACAAATACACAGTGTATATAATACAGATACTCATTGCTCTGCACATTACAAATACACAGTGTATACAATACAGATATTCATTGCTCTGCACATTACAAATACACAGTGTATATAATACAGATACTCATTGCTCTGCACATTACAAATACACAGTGTATATAATACAGATACTCATTGCTCTGCACATTACAGATACACAGTGTATATAATTTAGATACACACTGTGTATAATACAGATACAAATTGTATACAATACAGATACGCATTGCTCTGCTTATTACAAATACACACTGTGTATAATACAGATACAAATTGTATACAATACAGATACGCATTGCTCTGCACATTACAGATACACAGTGTATATAATACAGATACTCATTGCTCTGCACATTACAAATACACAGTGTATATAATACAGATACTCATTGCTCTGCACATTACAGATACACAGTGTATATAATTTAGATACACACTGTGTATAATACAGATACAAATTGTATACAATACAGATATGCATTGCTCTGCACATTACAGATACACAGTGTATATAATACAGATACACATTGCTCTGCACATTATATATAATACAGATACACATTGCTCTGCACATTATATATAATACAGATATACATTGCTCTGCACATTATATATAATACAGATACACATTGCTCTGCACATTATATGCACATTGAGTATAATACAGATACGCATTGCTCTGCACATTATATGCACATTGAGTATAATACAGATACTGTGTATAAAATAAAGATACACATTACTCTGCACATTACAGATATGCCTTGTGTACAATACAGATACGCATTGCTCTGCTTATTACAGATACACCTTGTGTATAATACAGATACGCATTGCTCTGCTTATTGCAGATACACCTTGTGTATAATACAGATACGCATTGCTCTGCACATTATCTATAATACAGATACGCATTGCTCTGCACATTGAGTATAATACAGATACACATTGCTCTGCACATTATATACACATTGAGTATAATACAGATACACTTTGCTTTGCACATTATATATAATACAGATACGCATTGCTCTGCACATTATATATAATACAGATACACATTGCTCTGCACATTACAGATACACAGTGTATATAATACAGATACACATTGCTCTGCTTATTGCAGATACACCTTGTGTATAATACAGATACGCATTTCTCAGAATATTATATACACATTATATATAATACAGATACGCATGGCTCTGCACATTATATGCACATTGAGTATAATACAGATACGCATTGCTCTGAATATTATATACACATTGTGAATAATACAGATACGCATTGCTCTGAATATTATATACACATTGTGAATAATACAGATACGCATTGCTCTGCACATTATATACACATTGAGTATAATACAGATACACATTGCTCTGCACATTATATACACATTGTGTATAATACAAATACATGTCACTCTGCTTATAACACAGGTACTCATACACATGTCTGCACATTTCCCAGCCCTTTAGCCATCTGGGCAGGGGCTGGCAGGGAGGGAGGGAGATTGGCCAATAGGGAGGATGGTGATGCCGGCCTGCAAGAGAAAGAGCCGGCCAGCAGGGAGGTGGAGCCGGCAGGGAGGAGGAAAGGCCGGCAGGGAGGAAGAGGGGCCGGCAGGGAAGAAGAAGGACCGGCAGGAAGGAGGAGAGGCCGGTAGGGAGGAGGAGGAGAGGCCGGTAGGGAGGAGGAGGGGCCGGCAGGGTGGGAGGAGGAGGGGCCGGCAGGGTGGGAGGAGGAAAGGCCGGCAGGGTGGAGGAGGAAAGGCCGGCAGGGAGGAGGAGGGGCCGTCAGGGAGGAGGAGGAGGGGCCGTCAGGGAGGAGGAGGGGCCGGCAGGGTGGAGGGGCCGGCAGGGAGGAGGAGGGGCCGGCAGGGTGGAGGAAAGGCCGGCAGGGAGGAGGAAAGGCCGGCAGGGAGGAGGAGGGGCGGGCAGGGTGGAGGAAAGGCCGGCAGGGAAGAGGAAAGGCCGGCAGGGAGGAGGAGGGGCGGGCAGGGTGGAGGAAAGGCCGGCAGGGTGGAGGAGGGACCGACAGGGAGGAGGAAAGGCCGGCAGGGAGGAGGAGGGGCGGGCAGGACAGCCTGTCACACTGGGTCATGTTGGAATATAAACGTGCATAATTGAGTAATCAGTGGCATATAATTGGTGCCATAATTGCTTTAGTGTTGCATAAGCAGGAGGTTCCAGAGTGATCCTCTGCAGCTAGGACCAGCACCCTCAACTCCGTGTCACATGTCTGTGTGTCACATGTAACCTCAGTGTCAGTGTGTGTGTGTATCACATGTAACCTCAATGTCACTGTGTGTGTGTGTGTGTCACATGTAACCTCAGTGTGTGTATCACATGTAACCTCAGTGTCATTGTGTGTGTGTGTGTGTGTGTGTGTGTGTGTGTGTGTGTGTGGCATGTAACCTCAGTGTGTGTGTATCACATGTAACCTCAGTGTCACTGTGTGTGTGTCTGTGTGTCACATGTAACCTCAGTGTGTGTATCACATGTAACCTCAGTGTCACTGTGTGTGTGTGTGTCACATGTAACCTCAGTGTGTGTGTATCACATGTAACCTCAGTGTCACTGTGTGTGTGTCTGTGTGTCACATGTAACCTCAGTGTGTGTATCACATGTAACCTTAGTGTCACTGTGTATGTGTATCTGTGTGTCACTTGTAACCTCAGTGTGTGTGTATCACATGTAACCTCAGTGTCACTGTATGTGTGTCACATATAACCTCAATGTGTGTGTGTATCACATGTAACCTCAATGTCACTGTGTGTGTGTGTGTGTCACATGTAACCTCAGTGTGTGTGTATCACATGTAACCTCAGTGTCATTTGGGGTGTGTGTGTGTGTCACATGTAACCTCAGTGTGTGTGTATCACATGTAACCTCAGTGTCACTGTGTGTGTGTCTGTGTGTCACATGTAACCTCAGTGTGTGTATCACATGTAACCTTAGTGTCACTGTGTATGTGTGTCTGTGTGTCACATGTAACCTCAGTGTGTGTGTATCACATGTAACCTCAGTGTCAGTGTGTGTGTGTCACATATAACCTCAATGTGTGTGTGTATCACATGTAACCTCAATGTCACTGTGTGTGTGTGTGTGTCACATGTAACATCAGTGTGTGTGTATCACATGTAACCTCAGTGTCATTGTGTGTGTGTGTGTGTGTGTGTGTGTCACATGTAACCTCAGTGTGTGTGTATCACATGTAACCTCAGTGTCACTGTGTGTGTGTCTGTGTGTCACATGTAACCTCAGTGTGTGTATCACATGTAACCTTAGTGTCACTGTGTATGTGTATCTGTGTGTCACTTGTAACCTCAGTGTGTGTGTATCACATGTAACCTCAGTGTCACTGTGTGTGTGTCTGTGTGTCACATGTAACCTCAGTGTCAGTGTTTGTGTGCGTGTGCGTGTCACATGTAACCTCAGTGTCACTGTGTGTGTATGTGTCACATGTAACCTCAGTGTGTGTATCACATGTAACCTCAGTGTCATTGTGTGTGTGTGTGTGTGTGTGTGTGTGTGTGTGTGTGTGGCATGTAACCTCAGTGTGTGTGTATCACATGTAACCTCAGTGTCACTGTGTGTGTGTCTGTGTGTCACATGTAACCTCAGTGTGTGTATCACATGTAACCTCAGTGTCACTGTGTGTGTGTGTGTGTCACATGTAACCTCAGTGTGTGTGTATCACATGTAACCTCAGTGTCACTGTGTGTGTGTCTGTGTGTCACATGTAACCTCAGTGTGTGTATCACATGTAACCTTAGTGTCACTGTGTATGTGTGTCTGTGTGTCACATGTAACCTCAGTGTGTGTGTATCACATGTAACCTCAGTGTCAGTGTGTGTGTGTCACATATAACCTCAAGGTGTGTGTATCACATGTAACCTCAATGTCACTGTGTGTGTGTGTGTGTCACATGTAACCTCAGTGTGTGTGTATCACATGTAACCTCAGTGTCATTGTGTGTGTGTGTGTGTGTGTGTCACATGTAACCTCAGTGTGTGTGTATCACATGTAACCTCAGTGTCACTGTGTGTGTGTCTGTGTGTCACATGTAACCTCAGTGTCAGTGTTTGTGTGAGTGTGCGTGTCACATGTAACCTCAGTGTCACTGTGTGTGTATGTGTCACATGTAACCTCAGTGTGTGTATCACATGTAACCTCAGTGTCATTGTGTGTGTGTGTGTGTGTGTGTGTGTGTGTGTGTGTGTGTGTGTGTGTGTGTGTGTGTGTGTGTGGCATGTAACCTCAGTGTGTGTGTATCACATGTAACCTCAGTGTCACTGTGTGTGTGTCTGTGTGTCACATGTAACCTCAGTGTGTGTATCACATGTAACCTCAGTGTCACTGTGTGTGTGTGTGTGTCACATGTAACCTCAGTGTGTGTGTATCACATGTAACCTCAGTGTCACTGTGTGTGTGTCTGTGTGTCACATGTAACCTCAGTGTGTGTATCACATGTAACCTTAGTGTCACTGTGTATGTGTGTCTGTGTGTCACATGTAACCTCAGTGTGTGTGTATCACATGTAACCTCAGTGTCAGTGTGTGTGTGTCACATATAACCTCAAGGTGTGTGTATCACATGTAACCTCAATGTCACTGTGTGTGTGTGTGTGTCACATGTAACCTCAGTGTGTGTGTATCACATGTAACCTCAGTGTCATTGTGTGTGTGTGTGTGTGTCACATGTAACCTCAGTGTGTGTGTATCACATGTAACCTCAGTGTCACTGTGTGTGTGTCTGTGTGTCACATGTAACCTCAGTGTGTGTATCACATGTAACCTTAGTGTCACTGTGTATGTGTATCTGTGTGTCACTTGTAACCTCAGTGTGTGTGTATCACATGTAACCTCAGTGTCACTGTGTGTGTGTCTGTGTGTCACATGTAACCTCAGTGTCAGTGTTTGTGTGAGTGTGTGTGTGCGTGTCACATGTAACCTCAGTGTCACTGTGTGTGTATGTGTGTCACATGTAACCTCAGTGTGTGTGTATCACATGTAACCTCAGTGTCACTGTGTATGTGCTGGTGTGACATGTAACCTCAGTGTCACTGTGTGTCACATATAACCTCAGAGTGTGTGTGTGTGTGTGTGTGTGTGTGTGTGTGTGTGTGTGTGTGTGTGTGTGTGTGTGTGTGTGTGTGTGTGTGCAGGTGTCACATGTAACCTCAGTGTCACTGTGTGTGTATGTGTGTCACATGTAACCTCAGTGTGTGTGTGTATCACGTGTAACCTCAGTGTCACTGTGTGTGTGCTGGTGTGACATGTAACCTCAGTGTCACTGTGTGTCACATATAACCTCAGTGTGTGTGTGTGTGTGTGTGCGTGCAGGTGTCACATGTAACCTCAGTATCACTGTTTGTGTGTATGTGTGCGGGTGTGACATGTAACCTCAGTGTCAGTGTGTGTGTGTATGTGCGGGTGTGACATGTAACCTCAGTGTCACTGTGTGCGGTTGCGGGTGTCACATGTAACCTCAGTGTCACTGTGTGTGTGTGTGCGTGCCTGTTTCTCATGTAACCTCAGTGTCACTGTGTGTGTGTCACATATAACCTCAGTGTCACTGTCTGTGTGGGTGTGACATGTAACCTCAGTGTCACTGTGTGTGTCACATGTAACCTCAATGTCACTGTGTGTGTGTCACATATAACCTCAGTGTGTGTGTGTGTGGGTGTGACATGTAACCTTAGTGTCACTGTGTGTGTCACATGTAACCTCAGTGTCACTGTGTGTGTGTGTCACATGTAACCTCAGTGTCACTGTCTGTGTGGGTGTGACATGTAACCTCAGTGTCACTGTGTGTGTCACATGTAACCTCAGTGTTACTGTGTGTGTGACATGTAACCTCAGTGTCACATGTAACATCAGTGTCACTGTCTGTGTGGGTGTGACATGTAACCTCAGTGTCACTGTGTGTGTCACATGTAACCTCAGTGTCACTGTGTGTGTGTGTCACATGTAACCTCAGTGTCACTGTGTGGGTGTGACATGTAACCTCAGTGTCACTGTGTGTCACATGTAACCTCAGTGTCACTGTGTGTGTCACATGTAACCTCAGTGTCACTGTGTGTGCGGGTGTGACATGTAACCTCAGTGTCACTGTGTGTGTGTGTCACATGTAACCTCAGTGTCACTGTGTGTGTGTCACATGTAACCTCAATGTCACTGTGTGTGTGTCACATGTAACCTCAGTGTCACTGTGTGTGTGTGTGTCACATGTAACCTCAGTGTCACTGTGTGTGTGTCACATGTAACCTCAGTGTCACTGTGTGTGTGTCACATGTAACCTCAGTGTCACTGTGTGTGTGTGTCACATGTAACCTCAGTGTCACTGTGTGTGTGTGTCACATGTAACCTCAGTGTCACTGTGTGTGTGTCACATGTAACCTCAGTGTCACTGTGTGTGTGTCACATGTAACCTCAGTGTCACTGTGTGTGTCACATGTAACCTCAGTGTCACTGTGTGTTTGTGTGTTTGTTTCATGTAACCTCAGTGTCACAGTGTGTGCGTGTGTTTGTCTGTGTGCGTGTCTCATGTTGCCTCAGTGTCACTGTGTGTCACATGTAACCTCAGCGTCACTGTCTGTGTATCGCTGTGTGTCACATGTGGCCTCAGTGTCACATGTAACCTCAGTGTCACGGTGTGTGTGTGTCACATGTAACCTCATTGTCAGAGTGTCATAGTGTGTGTGCGGGTGTGACATGTAACCTCAGTGTCACTGTGTGTGTGTGTGTGTGTGTGTGTGTGTGACATGTAACCTCAGTGTCACAGTGTGTGTGTGTGTGTGTGTGTGTGTGTGTGTGTGTGTGTGTGTGTGTGTGTGTGTGTGTGTGTGTGTGTGTGTGTGTGTGTGTGTGTGCTGGTGTGACATGTAACCTCAGTGTCACAGTGTGTGTGTGTGTGTGTGTGTGCGGGTGTGACATGTAACCTCAGTGTCACAGTGTGTGTGTGTGTGTGTGTGTGCGGGTGTGACATGTAACCTCAGTGTCACAGTGTGTGTGTGTGTGTGTGTGCTGGTGTGACATGTAACCTCAGTGTCACAGTGTGTGTGTGTGTGTGTGTGTGCGGGTGTGACATGTACCCTCAGTGTCACAGTGTGTGTGTGTGTGTGTGCGGGTGTGACATGTAACCTCAGTGTCACAGTGTGTGTGTGTGTGTGTGCGGGTGTGACATGTAACCTCAGTGTCACAGTGTGTGTGTGTGTGTGTGTGTGTCCAGTCATTCAGTTGCTGCTTTCTGGGTTGGGACGATTGCAATCCGAGTTTTGCTCCAGTGAAATAACAACACAGAACATATGAGAAAATCTAATCAGCGGAGAGATAGCAGCATCAGGCAAAAAAACAAACACCAGGACAGGCCTTACCCACAGAGCTTGCACTCTAAACCTGCTTCAACCCTGCCCTGCTCCCCACACACGCTGCAGGCCCGAGGATCAGCTAATGTTGCCCTCTCTAATAGACCGTTATCTTTCTCCCTTCATGTTTCTGTTTGTATTGACTTAATTGGTTTAATTATTTCGGCAATACCCCATATTGTGTCCATGCTCCTGCCCCCTGCCCCGGGGGGGGGGGGGGGGGGAGGGGGGGTGGAGGCATAGATCTCTGTCAGGGATATGCAGATAGCTCAGCACTTCTTCCATTTACAAGAATTCTTTTGTGCTGGGACACAGATGAAAGACAAGCTGGTCACTTTCTACAGGACCCGGGGAGGGGAAGGGGGTTTTATTATTTAAAATGGGAAGGGGAGGGATCCGGGTTTTTTTTTTCTCTCTCTCCAGGAATTATATTCCAATTATTGTCTTAGTGGATGGCATGGGAGGGAACCTTCTTGTCAGAAGACGTTGAGGTTTCCTGGCTCGGCACTAATTTAGATTTATGATCCCCGTCGGTTTCCGGGGGATTTCGATATGTTGCAAGTGGTGATGCCTTTTACTGGGGTGACAGGAAGGGCCCCTTACAGAAAGTTGTTGGCTGTGACCACAGAAGTGTCGCATTTCGAATACACGCTTACTAACGACTTTAGTGCCACGGCGGTTGACCACCGGTTGCTCTGACGGCGGTCGACGTAGCTAATAAAAAAAAGTAGTGGTACTGTGACAGATTGAAACATACATGTATGTATGTATGTATGTATGTCTTTATTTATATAGCGCCATTAATGTACATAGCGCTTCACAGTAGTAATACACGTGACATAATCATATAAATTACAAATAATACAAATAACACATAATGGGAAGAAGTGCTTCAGACATAAAAGTAACATTTAGGAAAAGGAGTCCCTGCTCCGAAAAGCTTGCAATCTAATTACATTGTTAAAATGGGGTAAATCTATTTGGATTGTCTGCTGGAAAAGTTAATACAATATTAATGTTCTAAAAATAGAGAGTGAATGTGTCAATAAATTGCCTTTTTCCTTAGTTAGTGGTCAACTAAAATACCAGCATACTTGGTTCATAAATAACAAAGTTATGGTAACGAGTCGTACCCCTAATACGCCACAATTCCAACACTAAAAAAAACTAAATCTCTCTCTTCCTTATCTCCTTCTCTTCCTTTTTCTTTAATTTGCTCTCCCTCTCTCTCTCTCTCTCTCTCTCTCTCTCTCTCTCTCTCTCTCTCTCTCTCTCTCTCTCTCTCTCGTCTCTCTCTCCCCTTCTCCCTCTCTTTCCCTCGCTCTCTCTTTCCCTCTCTCTGTACTTCTCTCTCTCCTTCTCTCTTCCTTTCCTTCTTTCGCTTTCTCTCCAATTCACTCTTTCCTTCTCTCTTTCCCTTTCTTTCCTTCTCTTTCCTTTTCTCTCTTTCCTTCCCCCCTCTCTCCCTCTCTCCTTCCCCTCTCTTTCCTTCTCTCCCCTTCTCTCTCTCTCTCTATCTCTCTTTGCTTCTCTCTCTCTTTCCCTCTCTCTTTCCTTCTCTCTCTCTTGTATTTATCAGCTGATGGGGACTGAGCCCAATGTGCAGTTCGCAGCCTTGACCGCCAGCTCCACAGAAATGTCCCAACCTAATGAGCTCATTAACTTCCACTTCATTAACTCCTCTCTGATTATAATTCCTGTGTTGGGGGGGCTCTTCCAATCTGCACGTCTGAATCCTTATTTATCTTTCTGCGCAGAGATGCTAACCTTCCGGACAGCGTCACGCGGAGCGTCAGCCTACGTGCAGGAAGGGGCTGTCACGTGCAAACTGGATCCCACAAACACAAGCAAAATGTCCCTCCCACTGTCCCTGTAAGGTCTTCCCACTTAGATTGTAAGCTCTTCGGGGCAGGGACTCCCTTTTCCTAATGTTACTTTTATATCTGAAGCACTTATTCCTAATATGTGTTATTTATATTATTTGTTATTTATATTATTATGTCGCGTGTATTACTGCTGTGACGCGCTAAGTACATGGATAGCGCTATGTAAATAAAGATATACATACATACATATGTATGTATGTCTATATAGCGCCATTCATGTACATATAGCGCTTCACAGCAGTAATACACGTGATAATTATATAAATAACAAATAGTATAAATAACACATAAAGGGAATAAGTGCTTCAGATATAAAAGTAACATTAGGAAAAGGGAGTCCCTGCCCCGAAGAGCTTACAGTCTAATTGGCAAGTAGAAGGAACGTACAGAGACAGTAGGAGGGCGTTCTGGTAAGTGCAAAAGAAGGAAGAAACATCCGGAGCAGCAAAAGCGGCAGAGTGAAAACGGACAGTACAGGTAGGTCAAGCAGAAAAATCTTTATTCGGACAAACTGGAGCCGACAATCTCCATAAAACACCTCCCACGCGTTTCACGTCTAAATGGCGCTTTCTCAAGGCCTTTGAGGGGAAGGACATTCCAGAGGTGCGGGGCAGTCAGTGTGAGAGGTTTGGCGCGGGTGAGAGCTTTAGACACAAAAGGGTAGGGAGAAAACATCCTTGAGCAGAACGCAAGAGTCGGGATGGTGCATAGCGAGAAATTAGGGCTGAGATGTAAGGAGGAGCAGAAGAGTGTAAAGCTTTAAAAGTGAGGAGCAGGATGGTGCGTGTGATACGGGATTTGATAGGAATATATCATATATAAATGTCCCCATTGTCACAAAGTACCCATTATATCTATTTCTGGCGTTCTCTAACAATAAATCAACCAAAGGGAGAAGGAGTGGCTCAGTGAGTAAAGACACTGGCACTGAGTTTGAATATTTTACTTAAGTCTCCAGGCTGAAAACACAGTGCAAAATAACTGCCCCGATTTATCAGGAAAAATTCCCACTGATGTCAATGGAATTCCGTTTCTTTGATCACTCTGGTGCTGGGTTGTGAGCTGGAATTTCACTCGTTTTGCAGCCACGACACTTAGAATCAGGTGTTTGAATAATTGGGCAAATCTTCAGGTGTGAGTTTGAGAGGCCCCACCCTATATAAAGATCAGAAACTTTGTGAGTTTGGTCTTCACCATACAGGTGTGTGGAAACATATCATGCCATGAACAAAAGCAATCTCTGAGGACCTGTTATTGATGCTCATCAGTCTAGAAAGGGTTACAAACCCATTTCTAAGGATTTGGGACTCCACCAATCCATTGTCAGACTGATAGTCTACAAATGGACAAAAGAAATGTAGTTTCCATTACATTTATTTTTTAATGGGCACACGCTCGCTTGGATATCCTTCATTTATTTTTTGTTTCCTGAGTTATTGGTGCCTGCTTTTTCCTACTGTTTCTCTAGTCTACAAATGGAGAATGTTCAAGCCCACAGTCACTGTACCCAGGCGCGGTCGTCCTACCACAATCTCTCCAAGAACAAACTGGCAAATCATCCAGGAAATCACAAAGAACCTCAGAGTAACATCCAACCATCTGCAGGACACTCTTGTCTTGGCTAATGTATTTATCAAATGTTTTACCAGGAAGTAATACATTGAGAGTTACCTCTCATTTTCAAGTATGTCCCTGATGTAATGTGTGTTCATGACTCGGCTATCAGAAAAAGAATGGCATTCATGGAAGGATAGCCAGGAGGAAACCACTGCTCTCTAAAAAGAACATTGCTGCCCGCCTGAAGTTTGCCAAAGAGCACATAGTTGATGCACGAGACTTCTGGAACAATGTTCTCTGGACAAACAAGTCACAGGTAGAACTTTTTGGCCTCAATGAGAAACGTTATGTTTGGCGAAAATCAAACAATGCGTTCGAACAGAAGAACTTCATCCCAACCATCAAGCATGGTGGAAGGAGTGTGATGGTTTGGGGCTGCTTTGCTACCTCAGGACCTGGACAGCTTGCCCTCATTGACACAACCATAAATTCTGCATTGCATCTGAAGATTTTAGAGGAGAATGTCAGGCATCCGTCCGTGAGCTGAAGCGAAAGTGGGTCATGCAACAAGATAATGATCCTAAACATACAAGCAGTTCCGCACAAGAATATTTGCAGATGAAAAAATTCCGCATTTTAGAATGGCCTAGTCAAAGTCCGGACCTAAACCCCATCGAAATGTTGTGTCAGGACCAGAAGCGAGATGTCCATGCAAGGAAGACCTCAAATGTCACTGAGTTGAACCAGTTCTGTATGGACGAATGGGTCAAAATTCTTCAAAACCGATGTGAGAGACTGACCAGCAGTTGTAGGAAACGCTTAGTTGAAGTCATTGCCGCTCAAGGGGGCGCCAATAGGAGCTGAATCTAAGGCTGCGTCCACGCTAGCGCTGAGTGCACGGCAGTTGCCGAGTTGAATTATTTGAATCTTAATCCTCACGTCCCCGCTCACGCGGTGCGCACGGGCATGCACGCTCTTCCAAGCTTAGCGCTTGGGGAGACAAAAAAAAGAGAGTTTGAAGCACGCTCAACATGCCCCCAATGCCCACCCCGAGTGCGCCTGCAAAATTGACAGGACACCCGGCGCTCATGCTTTGGAGAGCTGGTTACATCACCACTCTCAAGCATGAGTGCAATCAGCATCAGTGGGAACGCAGCCTAAGGCCGCGGACATGGTCAGCGCTTAGGCGCTGACCCACGCTGACGCTCGGCAGTGAGCCCCTGCAGCCGCAATGAGAGCGGGTTTAGCAGGGGCTCACGCACGCTTCCGCAGGCACCCCCTTCCGCACGCTTCCGTACCCGACAGTCGGATTTTAGTTTGAGCGCTGAGTCCGCTCACATGACTCCAAAGCAGCCAATGAGAAAGAGGTGAGTGGAGCAGGGGGAGAGATGTGGACGGGGGAGAGACTGCCTGGCAGCGGGGTGAGTTGTTTCTCGTGGGGTGAGTTGTGGGGGGGGGGGGGGAGGAGGAGGGTCCCAAGGGGACGGGGGAGAGATTGGCTGCCAGCGGGGTGGGTGAGTTGATGCTCCGGGGGGTTGATGCCCAGCCTCCCGCCGCCTCGCAAGCGCGCTCACTGCCTCACCGGCCAGGCCAGGCAAAAGCTCCTGCTTGCGCTGGCCAGGCACAGCGTGAGCGCGCCTCAGCACGAGAGGCAGGAGTATGGACACGGCCTAAAGGGTCACATACTTTTTCACACATGGATATTGAATGCTGAATCATTTGTAGATAAATAAATATTGTAAAAGTCATGTTTTTGTGTCATTTGTTTGATCAGGGTATCTTTATCTATTATTAGGACTTAGATTAAGATCTAATAACATTTTAGGTTTGAAACATCTGAAATATGTGAAAATCCTAAGGGGTTCACAAACTTTTTCTCGCCACTGTTCCTGCTGTGAAGCCTCTTCTCAGTGCTGAAGAATATTTAAGTCCCATTCCTTTAGAGTGGAGCTGATCCAGTGGAAGAACTAAAGCCGATTTGTCTGCACCGGGGCCCACTACCAGAAGGGGCCCATCCTCCCCCCCCTTCCACACCGCCTCCCTGGGCCCTACCTGTGATACCCCACAATGGAGTCGGGCCCAATTTCCGCATGAGCGAATCTTAAACCATCGTGGTGCGGGGGAGGGGGGAGGTGAGCCAGCCACAGCTCCCACCCTCTGGAGGCACAACAGCCCTTATGTGGGCAACGGCCCCATCTTGGGACCTCTGCCTTTCCTAAAGGCTGAGTGTGCCTACCGCGAGGTTTACTTACACCCCCACCTACAAACCGAGACGACACCGTTTAGTGGAGGTTTCCCCTTTTTGTGGTTAGCCAGGGATCGAACACAGACAGTGGAAGAACTGATCTCTGTTTGAATGGATCAGAGACAGACTCCTTACCTCTGCACCCAATCTCTGACTGGGCCACTGATTGAACCACCTGTGCTGAAGCTGGGATATCCTGAACACCTGACCTGTTAAGTAGTGGGTGGGGGGGGGGGGGGTCTTGAGGACTGGAGTTGGACAACCCCTGCTTTGTAGCACTAAAGGAATTATGTCCCATGCCCCTGAGAATTCCACCTTTAAATTCCAAAAAGGGCTATCTGTCGCCCATATAAACATCCGGAGCCTGCTGCCCAAACTGGACGAACTAAGGGCATGTGCCTTATGCATAAACCCAAAGCCATCGTTCTTACAGAAACATGGCTAACCCATAAAACCCTTGATGCAAATATCGCCATTCAGGGATACTCCATTTTTAGGAGAGAGAGGTCAAAAAGAGGAGGAGGGGTGTTATTTTATATTGCAGACACATTACAATTTACACTGTTAAATTGCCCCCCAAGCCCACCCACTTTTGAAATTCTAGTTGGCAAAATCTGCCTCCCCTTTTCTAAGCCCATCTTGCTTGCTGGCATCTACCGCCCCCCTAAAGCCCCTCTAAAATCCCTGGCTGATATCACCCAGTTTCTTGGCTCCATTTCCTCTCTGAACGAGAAGAGTGAGCTGCTAGTTCTTGGGGATTTCAACTACAATTGGCTTGACCCTAAAAACCACAAAATCCAGATACAGCTCAAGTCACTTAACCTAACGCAACTAATTTCCCAACCCACACGGATAAACCTGAAATCGCATAACCATTCCTTGCTAGACTGGATTCTCTCCTCAAACCCCAGCAGAATCCAATCCTCTGGCATCCTTCCTGACATTTTCAGTGACCATGTAATAGTGTACTGTGTAAGGAAAATTAAAATGCCCCATTCAAGCCCTAAAGTTCTCCTCACTAGAACATTTAGAAACTTTAACCCACAACAGTTTCTGGCTGCTCTTACCAACTGCCCATGGCACAGAATCGATTTAATTCCCGACCCTGATTCTGCGCTTGACTATTTCCAATCAGAGTTCTTAAAACTCTGCGATACCCATGCTCCACTACGCAAAATAAGGGTACGGGGTGCCCACCTTCCATGGGTTACAACTGACCTTATTGCACTCTACCAGCTCAGGGATACCTTGTGGAAAAGCTACAAAGTAACTGGCACTACCAAGGATCTCAATCACTACAGATGCCTGCGGAACATGTGCACAAGGCAAACAAGGCACGCAAAAGCACAATATTACTCTGACAATCTCCACCAAAATACATCAAACCCAGCTAACTTCTGGAAGGTTATCAACAATATATTCCAGCCTCCTAACCATCAACAACCAATTCATATCACTAAGGGGGATATTACTCTGACAAACCCCACTGACATTGCAAATGCATTCAATGATTACTTTGTGGGGTGTGCCACTAATTTATTAGCGAAACGCAGCCCAAACCACAAACCTGAATCTCATCCTGGGAGTACCCCTATAGCCCCACCCCCTCCCAACACTGCCCACAATTTTCAATTTGGCCCAGTATCTGAAAAGGAGATTACACAAGCGCTCCTCAAACTAAAACTAAGCAGCCAATGTGGACCCGACTTACTACAATCTAGGTTCCTACGACTTTGTGCCCCAGCCATTGCCAAACCAATTGCGTCCATAGTCAACTCTATCCTGTCTGCAGGCCATATCCCTAAGACCTGGAAAACTGCCAGAGTTGTCCCAATCTTCAAAAGTGGGGACAAAAACACTGTCTCAAACTATAGACCAATCTCACTTCTCCCAATTCTATCCAAAGTCATGGAAAAATGTGTCCACT
Organism: Ascaphus truei; assembly: GCF_040206685.1. Lineage (NCBI taxonomy): Eukaryota > Metazoa > Chordata > Amphibia > Anura > Ascaphidae > Ascaphus > Ascaphus truei. Next base: position 23,437,889 of record NC_134489.1, read on the forward strand.
CCCAATTAAGCGATTACTATACCAAGACAAATTTCCCTAGCCAATTCCAATTTGGGTTTCGTCCCAAACACTCCACCATAACTACCCTGCTAAAAGTTTGCAATGAAATCCAGTGTGGAATGGAACGGGGTCAACTCACTGATGCAGTATTCCTAGATTTTGCAAACGCTTTTGATACTGTTGATCATGCTATCCTGCTTAACAAACTCCAGAGCTCTGGAATAGGGAAGCATGCTTTAAACTGGTTTCGGTCCTACCTATCAGGAAGATCCCAACATGTGTCCATCTCAGGCTGTAACTCCAACCCCCTGGATATCACCTGTAGTGTCCCGCAAGGCTCTGTTCTGGGGCCCCTACTCTTCTCAGTGTTCATCAATGATCTTCCCACAGCTTGTAAGGAAGCCTCAATACACATGTATGCAGATGACACAATCCTATATGCACACAGCCATAGCCTCTCCAACCTTCAACACATACTTCAGTCTGACTTTTTGAGACTCGAAAACTGGATTTCCCAAAACAAACTGTTTTTAAACACTGATAAGACTGTAACAATGGTATTTGGGACCAAGACTACATTTTTAAAGCTTCCAGCGATTGAGCTCCTGATTAGAACCAACGCTAACACCACCCTAACACCTGTCACTAGTTTTAAACACCTGGGCTTATGGTTTGACTCCCACTTAACAATCGGGATGCACATTGATACAATGACAACCAAGACGTATGCCAAACTAGAGGTACTTTACAGGAACAAATCCTCCCTAAGTCTCCTGGTCAGAAAGCGTATCGCACAGCAGATGCTAATGCCAATTATTGACTATGGGGACATAGTTTACGGCTGGCACCTCGAGCCCACCTTAGCAAACTTGACACCCTCTACAATTCAATTTGTCGTTTTGTTCTCCAATGCAACTACAACACACATCACTGCGAAATGCTCAAAGAACTAGATTGGTCATCACTCGAGTCTAGGCGCAAAGTTCACCTTTCCTGTCTTACCCTCAAATACTTTCTGGGCAAGCTACCCGTCTACCTGAACAAGCTCCTCACCCCTACCACTTGCAGCACCTATCACCTGAGATCTGACTCCAAAAGACTGTTCATGGTCCCAAGGCTCAACAAAGTATCCGGACGTTCCTCCTTCTCTTACCGTGCACCCCAAAACTGGAACAACCTACCAGAGACTCTCACATCCACCACCAGCTTAAGTTCTTTCATAACTAAAGCTGTCTCACATTTTAATCTGGTCTGTAACTGTTTCATACGCCCATAATATAAATTATCTTTAATTGTGCATGCAATGTCTTGTATATAATGTATACCCTGCGCATTATGTAACTGTATTTGTAACCATGTATTATTTGTCCTAACTGTGTGCCCAGTGTACTTGAAAACGAGAGATAACTCTCAATGTATTACTTCCTATTTAAAATATTTTATAAATAAAATGTATATAGCAGCAAGGAAAGGATAGGTTATACTCCCCCAAATTTGACGCTATGGCTAGAGGTTACAGGGGGCCCCAGCCACTTATCTCGTGGCTGGCCAGAGCCCGTGGCGGTAGAATCTGTTAGCGTCTATTTGGTTACGTATCAAACAGACCACTACAGGAGTTACAGCACCCGAGCTGTCCCGTGCTTCTAATGACAGGAGCAGCTCAGTCCTGGGAGAGGAGCTCCAGGTGGGCAGAAGGAATCTGACACCGTTGTCCTCCTCCGGAGCTTGTCCCGAGCCTGTAAACAAGTGACATATGAGCGTCTTAACTAAACCTGAATGCAAATCATATTGTCACTGTAATAAAGCAGACAGACAGTGACACACAAAGGAAACACCGTATGCCCGCAGCCAACCTGCATGAATTATACATCGTGTCCATAAAAATTGATTGCCTGGTTTAAAGCGTCCGTGGGAGCCTCAGCCACGGCTCACTCTACACGTGTCTGTGCGCCGCTGGGGCAGCGGAAAAGTGTCTCTTTAACCCCTGCACGGCCAGGGCACCAGAGAAGGGGTTAACCGTGTCATACCTGTCCCGGGGGTCTGTGTCCCAAACAAGTGACAGTTTGTGGATCTGTTCAGCAAGGTGGCGCCCGCAGGGTGCCGTCCCACTAAGCCACCTAAGGGCTGTAAAAACGTGGCAGCACTCAGCCACGCGACGTGTTATCCGCCACTTCTTTCTATCGGGGATTTCATCAAATAAGTTCAATACGTTTTTAAGTTGAGCCTAAAATCAAAAGGTCCGGCTGTTAAAGTGACTATTCCTGTCTGGGACTAAAGCGCTGAGATAAATATTCCTTTTTGTAAAGGGTTAAAACTCGACACTTTTTCATTGTCATTTAGCAGGGTTCTTACAATCTTTATCCGATGTCTTTTGGGCGATTAGACTGTTTGTCAGTAAACGGATAGCTCATCTCAGTCCCTGTTTGGATAATAATCGTGAAGTCGCCGGGAGTGAAACACATATCCCCGAATTCAGTGTTCCCGACACAAAGTGACACCGATTCCGGTTTCCCAACGTACACATAAGTAGATCTGGGATTTGGAAGGGAAACGACGTCTTTCCGGGGAGCCGATTTCACTGCTAAGTTATTTCAAATCACTTTGTGACCCGCTACACTGAACTGTTCCCTTACAATGCCATCTGCCACATGACAATCAGAGCCGCAGCCTGACCCCATAGGGGGCTGCATCTGCATTTCACAGAGCCATGAATGTGCCAGTCCTAGAGGTCAGAAGACTGAAAGGAGCAAGATGGGGGGGGAGGGGGGGGGGGAGGAGGGAGGGGGGGCTTCCCCTTCCATCGCCTTAACCCTTTCTCTTCCATAGGGGACCCTCTCTAATAGCGCGTCTGAGATCAGATGCATTGTAAGGAACCCCAACCCTCTCTAATAGCGCGTCTGAGATCAGATGCATTGTAAGGAACCCCAACCCTCTCTAATAGCGCGTCTGAGATCAGATGCAATGTAAGGAACCCCAACCCTCTCTAATAGCGCGTCTGAGATCAGATGCAATGTAAGGAACCCAAACCCTCTCTAATAGCGCGTCTGAGATCAGATGCAATGTAAGGAACCCCAACCCTCTCTAATAGCGCGTCTGAGATCAGATGCAATGTAAGGAACTCCAACCCTCTCTAATAGCGCGTCTGAGATCAGATGCATTGTAAGGAACCCCGACCCTCTCTAATAGCGCGTCTGAGATCAGATGCATTGTAAGGAACCCCGACCCTCTCTAATAGCGCGTCTGAGATCAGATGCATTGTAAATTCTTCTGTATTTGGCACAATGACCTTACATTGGCAGGGAACCCTTTAGGGATGCCAGGGGAACCCTGATTGAAAAACACTGCTCTAGAGCTTTCCCGAGATATCCACGTCTCCAAACACTGCAGATACTAGGGATTTATATGGCTACGGCCTCGTCCCCCAGTGATCGCGACCGCGCGCGAGCTCACTGGGGTCGTAGTCTAAGTGTGTCAAGGTACTCCGTGTTAGCACGGAAGGAGCATCTCAGTAGTAATGTCTGAAGTGGGTGCACCTGACTTGCGCCCCTAGTGCCAGCTTTCCTCATGACCTTGTGCGGGTCACCCTGCCGTCATGAGCTGCCCCTGGCCTTAACCCTTTCAGTGCTGAGGCGAGTGCAATGGATTGCAATCCCCCAAGTTTCCTGCAAGAGCCCCAGACCCTCCGCAGATCATGTACTGTGCGTTATATTGAGTTAGGTATTTAGCAGGTTGTGATACCTTTTATTGGCCGGCTTTTTTTTTTCTGCCTCAAGGACAAGCTCCCTGTGACAGTAAAAGTAACTCAACCCAAAAAGGAAGCAGGCGTCAGGACCCCTGGCAGACGTCATAAAGACACTCCGCGTGGCCCCAAATTCCAGGGATTCCTGCCAAATGACAGCTGCAGATGAGCCTCTCATCAGGCTGCAGGGACAGATGCAAATCAGCTTAATTGAGATAAGCAATGCTATCATGGCTGCTTGTAATTAGTGAAATGAGGATGGGTGATTTCTGGGTGGGTGTTAGAATTGTTCACACACTGGAGCAGGGGCTGAGCTACCCAGTTTCCATAACAACTTGGGTACCTGTTCTCTACTCAGCCTCCCAACTTTGGGATTCTTGATGCCCTCACAGGATCTGGAGGTTATAGGTGGGGGGGGGGGGGGGGGGTGGGTGGGTTTAAACAGATACCTGGCACCTAGTTCCTGCAAACTTGCTGTGCCTCAATCTGCCACTTCCTCTGTCCCCTGATAAAGTCATAGTTAGGGAGATCAGGGGTGTCCCCCCTCCAGAGAACAGGGGTGTCTCCATCCTGACTGGGGTCCCCCCCTCCTGAGAACAGGGGTGTCTCCATCCTGACTGGGGTGTCCCCCCCCCCTCCTGAGATCAGAGGTGTCACCCTCATGATGATAGTATTAACACACACCTGGAATGTGTTGCAATGCCTCCTCCTGAATTGTGACAGCTTCAAGGGATCTGAGTGTGAGAGATACAGAACCGCAGGGGATATCATTTTATGGAGGGGAACAAAATGTTTTTTTTTTAGCCAGAAGTAGCATTTTACTTGGTTAACCCTCTAACTGCCAACCACTCTGCATGAGACATAAAGCCATTACCCCTATCAGATAGAACAGGACGTTAGTTTCCTCTAATGATGATCTCAGTGTCCCCTCTGCAGAAAGAGAGAGCCCCCCACCCCCACCCACCAGTAAGTGACACCCCTCTAATGACATGCAAACTAGCATCTTCATTCGGGATCTCTTTCACTTTGATCTCTAACTGCAAAGAAAACGACAGCACCTGATCCGACCTGGCCCCAGAACCAGCCCCTGATCCGACCAGGCCCCAGAACCAGCCCCTGATCCGACCTGGCCCCAGAACCAGCCCCTGATCCGACCAGGCCCCAGAACCAGCCCCTGATCTGACCTGGCCCCAGAACCAGCCCCTGATCCGACCTGGCCCCAGAACCAGCCCCTGATCCAACCTGGCCCCAGAACCAGCCCCTGATCTGACCTGCCCCAGAACCAGCCCCTGATCCGACCTGGCCCCAGAACCAGCCCCTGATCCGACCTGGCCCCAGAACCAGCCCCTGATCCGACCAGGCCCCAGAACCAGCCCCTGATCTGACCTGGCCCCAGAACCAGCCCCTGATCCGACCTGGCCCCAGAACCAGCCCCTGATCCGACCTGGCCCCAGAACCAGCCCCTGATCCGACCTGGCCCCAGAACCAGCCCCTGATCCGACCTGGCCCCAGAACCAGCCCCTGATCCGACCGGGCCCCAGAACCAGCCCCTGATCCGACCGGGCCCCAGAACCAGTCCCATATCCGACCTGGCCCCAGAACCCAGAACCAGCCCCTGATCCGACCTGGCCCCAGAACCAGCCCCTGATCCGACCTGGCCCCAGAACCAGCCCCTGATCCGACCTGGCCCCAGAACCAGCCCCTGATCCGACCTGGCCCCAGAACCAGCCCCTGATCCGACCGGGTCCCAGAACCAGCCCCTGATCCGACCGGGTCCCAGAACCAGCCCCTGATCCGACCGGGCCCCAGAACCAGCCCCTGATCCGACCGGGCCCCAGAACCAGCCCCTGATCCGACCTGGCCCGAGAACCAGCCCCTGATCCGACCTGGCCCCAGAACCAGCCCCTGATCCGACCTGGCCCCAGAACCAGCCCCTGATCCGACCTGGCCCCAGAACCAGCCCCTGATCCGACCTGGCCCCAGAACCAGCCCCTGATCCGACCGGGCCCCAGAACCAGCCCCTGATCCGACCGGGCCCCAGAACCAGCCCCTAATCCGACCTGGCCCCAGAACCAGCCCCTGATCCGACCTGGCCCCAGAACCAGCCCCTGATCCGACCTGGCCCCAGAACCAGCCCCTGATCCGACCTGGCCCCAGAACCAGCCCCTGATCCGACCTGGCCCCAGAACCAGCCCCTGATCCGACCTGGCCCCAGAACCAGCCACTGATCCGACCTGGCCCCAGAACCAGCCCCTGATCCGACCGGGTCCCAGAACCAGCCCCTGATCCGACCGGGCCCCAGAACCAGCCCCTGATCCGACCTGGCCCCAGAACCAGCCCCTGATCCGACCTGGCCCCAGAACCAGCCCCTGATCCGACCTGGCCCCAGAACCAGCCCCTGATCCGACCTGGCCCCAGAACCAGCCCCTGATCCGACCTGGCCCCAGAACCAGCCCCTGATCCGACCTGGCCCCAGAACCAGCCCCTGATCCGACCTGGCCCCAGAACCAGCCCCTGATCCGACCTGGCCCCAGAACCAGCCCCTGATCCGACCTGGCCCCAGAACCAGCCCCTGATCCGACCGGGCCCCAGAACCAGCCCCTGATCCGACCGGGCCCCAGAACCAGTCCCATATCCGACCTGGCCCCAGAACCCAGAACCAGCCCCTGATCCGACCGGGCCCCAGAACCAGCCCCTGATCCGACCTGGCCCCAGAACCAGCCCCTGATCCGACCTGGCCCCAGAACCAGCCCCTGATCCGACCTGGCCCCAGAACCAGCCCCTGATCCGACCGGGTCCCAGAACCAGCCCCTGATCCGACCGGGTCCCAGAACCAGCCCCTGATCCGACCGGGCCCCAGAACCAGCCCCTGATCCGACCGGGCCCCAGAACCAGCCCCTGATCCGACCTGGCCCGAGAACCAGCCCCTGATCCGACCTGGCCCCAGAACCAGCCCCTGATCCGACCTGGCCCCAGAACCAGCCCCTGATCCGACCTGGCCCCAGAACCAGCCCCTGATCCGACCTGGCCCCAGAACCAGCCCCTGATCCGACCGGGCCCCAGAACCAGCCCCTGATCCGACCGGGCCCCAGAACCAGCCCCTGATCCGACCTGGCCCCAGAACCAGCCCCTGATCCGACCTGGCCCCAGAACCAGCCCCTGATCCGACCTGGCCCCAGAACCAGCCCCTGATCCGACCTGGCCCCAGAACCAGCCCCTGATCCGACCTGGCCCCAGAACCAGCCCCTGATCCGACCTGGCCCCAGAACCAGCCCCTGATCCGACCTGGCCCCAGAACCAGCCACTGATCCGACCTGGCCCCAGAACCAGCCCCTGATCCGACCGGGTCCCAGAACCAGCCCCTGATCCGACCGGGCCCCAGAACCAGCCCCTGATTTGACCTGGCCCCAGAACCAGCCCCTGATCCGACCTGGCCCCAGAACCAGCCCCTGATCCGACCTGGCCCCAGAACCAGCCCCTGATCCGACCTGGCCCCAGAACCAGCCCCTGATCCGACCTGGCCCCAGAACCAGCCCCTGATCCGACCTGGCCCCAGAACCAGCCCCTGATCCGACCTGGCCCCAGAACCAGCCCCTGATCCGACCTGGCCCCAGAACCAGCCCCTGATCCGACCTGGCCCCAGGTTTAATCCCATTTATTGTGCAAATCCGTTTTCTGTGTATTTGTCTTGCAGAGGAACAAGGTTAGGGGGAGAGACAAGAAGCAGGGGCATTACTGAGGGGAGGCAATGGGGGAGAGCCTTGAGCTGGGGCAATAAGTAGGGGTATTACTGAGTTCAGGCAGAGGGGGCGGGGGGCGGGGGGCAGGCCTGAGATGGGGTAAAGGAAAGGGGGCAGCCATGAGCTAGGGTAATAGAGGGAGCAACCATGAACTGGGGCAAGAAGCAGGGGTTATTACTGAGTTGAGGTAATGGGGGGGGGGGGGGGATAAGCAGGGGTATTACTGAGTTCAGGCAGCGGGGGGGGGGGGGCAGCTTTGAGATGGGGTAAAAGAAGGGGGGCAGTCATGAACTGGGGCAAGTTGAGACGAGGGGGGGGGGCAGCTCCCCCCCCTTGGGGTAAGGGGGGAGGTAGGACGGGGGTGGGGGGTACTCAGCACTCCTGCACTCTGGATGCTCTTTTCCCTGCTGGATTTTGGCCGAGCAGAGAATTATCTCTAATTGATTTTCTGCCACTTGATGCCTTTTGTTGCCGCTGCCCCCTGAGCGGATAAAAGTCCCTTCCCTTTGGTTCGGGGTCTCCCTGGCTGCCTGAATTACAATGGATAAAACCGGATTACACTGAGCTGATCCTATTAAACTCCTCCAATCCCCCCCCCCCTCCCCACTGAGCAGTGTGCAAACTCACTCACACTGCTCCCCACGCTGACACGGGGGCTCTCCCTGCAGGGATTGACTTCATTTACCCTTACACAATTATATAATAATAATAAATCTAAATATATATATATATATATATATATATATATATATATATACACACAGGCAGTCCTCGTTTTACAACGCTTCGCTTTACAACGAATGGCTTATCCAACGCTGTGCAATGCATACCTATATTCATTTTTACAACGCCAAAATGGCTTATCCAACGCTCTTACGACGCTTTGCAATGTTGTGTATGTGTATATATATATATATATATATATATATATATATATATATATATATATATATATACACACACATTCACATAAACAACGTTGCAAAGCGTTGTAAGAGCGTATACATATATAATATTATACTATATAATATTATATAATATATTATTTATTATGTTATATTATATATATAATACAGTATATACACTACAGGCATACCCCGCATTAACGTACGCAATGGGACCGGAGCATGTATGTAACACAGGCATACCCCGCATTAACATACGCAATGGGACCGGAGCATGTATGTAAAGTGAAAATATACTTAAAGTGAAGCAGTACCTTTCCCCACTTATTGATGCATGTACTATACTGCAATCGTCATATACGTGCATAACTGATGTAAATAACGCATTTGTAACAGGCTCTATAGTCTCCCCGCTTGCGCACAGCTTCGGTACAGGTAGGGAGCCGGTATTGCTGTTCAGGACGTGATGACAGGCGCATGCGTGAGCTGCCGTTTGCCTATTGAGCGAGATGTACTTACTCGCGAGTGTACTTAAAGTGAGTGTCCTTAAACCGGGGTATGCCTGTATATAATTTATGAGTGTGCTGCATATCTTATTGTCTGCATAAAATATTTGGTGTATTTAGTGTTAAAAATGCCTTCAGGAACGGAACCTTTCATTTAAACAGTGTTCCGATGGGAAAACGTGTTTCGCTTTACAACGCCATTTTGAGTAACGCATTGTGTCGGATAACCGAGGACTGCCTGTATATATACTATTGTCATCTTTTATCTGGATGGCGCCACTATAGCGCAGCGCAGTACAATGTGGGAGGACAATAATATTGTATGACAAGAGAGTAAGTGTATGTTAAGACAGGGGCGCTCAACAGCAGTCCTCGGGACACCCAAACAGGTCAGGTTTTCAGGATATCCGTGCTTCAGCATAGGTGGCACAATCAGTGTCTGAGCCACTAATTGAGCCACCTGTGCTGAAGCAGGGATATCCTGAAAACCAGACCTGATGGTGGGGGGGGGGGGGGGGGGGGCAGGTTGTTTATTTTTGTAAGACCCGGCGTCTGCTTTTGCCTCCGCATTCTCCTTCAGTTAAAACAGTAGTGAGTCAAAATGGCAGCACACATAGGAGTAAGGCTGAGTCCATGCTGCCGAAGACCGCGCGGCGCGATCACATTGCCTTAAGGCATTGATCGCGTCTATAGGGGAGCGCGTTGCATGAGGAATCGGTTGAAACTGATTTCTCGGCCCGACGGGCAGGTCACGGGAGCGGTTCGTCCAATGAGGGCAAACCAGCTCCGTGATGTCACTGACACGCCACAAGACACGCTCCCCCCCCCCCCGACTGTGCATCTACCATGTCCGAAAACACGACTGCGCGGGCGAAGGCTGTATGGACCTACCCACGTCTACCTTCCTCAGCAGGTAAAAGAGATGAGATAAGAGTCAGTATAGAACACACAACGTGATCTGAATACCAGCACGCCACGGAGGTAGCAAAAACACCCAAACAAATGAGCATTTATTATTTCCAGCATGCAGATATGCGTCCGGCGTTGCGGTCCTCAGTGGGACCTTCTTCAGGGTGTGATGAACCTGAAAACAAGATGTGTACCGCATGGCTCTTATTCCCAATCACATCTTTTATGCAAAGAATTCAATGCCAGACACTAAGACGCACCTTGTATATCTCAGGTAGGGTGGTCAGGCGGCTTCTCCAAAAATACTGCACACAATGGTGAAAGGTGCGACACCGTTCCACAGACACACCTCCATGCTGTTTCCTCCTCTCCTTGGCCCCACCCCCAGGCTTATGACACCTCCCCCTGATTGGCTGCATTACCCAGCAGCAGTCAATCAGGATGGAGGAAGCTGCCCAGCTCCCTAGCAACAGTCCTGATCTCTTCCTTCTCGGGGGAAATCCTGCAGCCCCCCAAGCCGGTCACTGTGTCCAGAGAGGGGATACCAGACACATACATGTCCAGTATTACCTCTAATATTTTACTGGACAGTGTCCAAATATGCGGGTCACTACTGGGACTCCTAGCAACCCTACGAAACATTGCAGATGCTAGAGATGTTACATGGCTAAGTGCATTGCACGGCCCAGTAAAGTTACTCTGTGTCAGTACTGAAGGAATAGCTCAGTGGTAACGTCACTGGCTGTTGAAGTGGGTGAATTTGGTTTGAATCCCAATGTCAGCCCACCTTGTGAAAGGGAGTCAGACTGGAAGCTGTACGGGGTAGGGACTCAGGCCTGCAGAATTCTATGCACAGCACTGTGTAGACCGTCAGCACTGTATAAGAAAGATATTAATTAGCCACGGAAACATTACTTAAAAACAGTACACGTGCATTTCAGTTCCTTCGTGCATTAGTATTTGCTGGACTCATAAAAGATGTCTATATTTTTACATATTGTTTTTACTTTCCTGTTATATCTGCATCATAGGGGAAGACTGCAACACTGTGTGTTGTTATTCAAGGCTCCAGTGCAGTCAAGAGAACGGGCCCTTTCTACTAAGCCATGCTCCTAATAAGTAAGCCAGTGAGCGAGACACTGCTGAGAGGCCTGCCCCATGTCCCATGCTGAAATCACAGTATCTCCTTGCTTTCTGCAGCTCCCCTTCCCCAGTGCAGAGAGGGGCCTTGGCGATGTGCCTCTGTGCCTCTGTGCTCACCTTCCAAGAATGCTGTATTTTATCTGGAGAATCAATGTCTGAACAGAATCCATCATTCCCACTATTAAGTTGCTGTTATTTTTTAACGCACACATCAATAGTGCTTTTAATGGACACCCACAGCAGCTGCATTCCCTCCAATAACTCATAACGCCGCAGCTGATAAGTTGCAGGGGAGAAGAATAACCGCGGCCTTTAAAGAGAAAATTGTTAATTTGGGACTGATAAAGGGCTTTTCTAAATGAGAAATAGTGGAGATAAATGGACGTGTCTTTCGCTCTCATTTTGCAAAGTAACATTTGTGAAGTCAGAGGATTTAAATTATTTCTTTAACATCACTCTTTTCCCCTCTTTATCTTCTCTACAGCGGTTACCCTCTCTCTCTCTTCCCACTAAAGATCTCTCCCTCTCCTTAACTGTACCGTTCTCCTGGCTCTCCTCTTCCTCTCCATTTCTCTCTATCTTCCTCATCTTGTTTCTTGCTCTTTTTTTGGTTCAATACATTTTCCCCATATATTTTTATTCTAACCTTTTATCTCAACCTTGTTCCATTAACTGTGGATTCCCTATACAATCAGAACGTTAGCTCTTAGGATCAGCAATCCCAGGCCTGGTTGGGGCTCTCCCTGCACACCTGCAACACACCCCTCTACTAGGGGTGTCAGGCGGCTTCTTCAAAAATACTGGATACAATGGTGAAAGGTGTGATGGGCTTGAGACAGAGACACAAGCCTCTCCATTCTGTTTCCTCCTCTCCTTGGTCTAACTCCCAGGCTCCTGCCACCTCCTCCCGATTAGCTGCATTACCAAATACGCTAGCAATAGCCCCTCTACCTGCTCCTGGAAATTCCACAGCCCCCCAAGCCTGTCAGGTCACTATGTCCAGAGAGGTCATACCTGACATTGTATTCTCTCTAATTATTTTACTGGCCAGTGTCCAAATACAGGATAGTCCGGTTCAATACTGGACACCCGGCAACCCTACGCCCCTCTGCGCATATATATATATATATATATATATATATATATATATATATATATATATATATATATATACCTTATTTCCTCAATTCTAAGACACACCTTTTTTTTAGATTTCCACATGTCTGAAATCGGGGTGCGTCTTAGAATCGATGTATTAAAAAAAGTGTCTACAGTACTAACCCCCTCTTTTCACTCAACATGTTTCAGGGAGAGGTCCCATGTCAGCGGAGGACGAAGTGTGCGGCGGCGGCGACAGGAGAGGTCCCACATCTGCAGATGGTTGAAGATGGACAGCGGGCGGGAATGCGGTGGCAGCGGCAGGACAGGTGCCAAGTCTGCAGGTGAATGAAGATAAGAAGACAGCGGGCGTGCGGTGGTGGAGGCGGCTAATAGATCATAATAGCAGGAGCAGAGCGGCATAGGGGAACGGCTTGGGAGGTGCTGACATGGGACCTCTCCTGAAACATGGTAAGTGAAAAAGTAATTTTCCTTGATTGTAAGGGCCAAATCGATGGTGCGTCTTACAATCGAAGGCGTCTTACAATCGAGGAAATACGGTATATATATATATATATATATATATATATATATATATATATATATACACACACACACACACACACACACACACACACACACACACACACACACTTTGTTTCCGAACTCGGCAGATGCAGCACCTGGGCCGTGTGAAGCTCTCGGAGCCGCTGATAACATAACCAGTTTTGGGGCTGTATCAAGATGTGCAGCAAGACAACGGGGATATGAGAGATAAAGGAACAGGGAGATATGGCAAAACCTTCCAATACATCAACAAGGTAACGGGTGGAAGCGTCATGTCCTACAGGAAGAGAAGCGCTAGAACCAGAGGTCCTCCTCCCAAGCAGGAGAGGAGACATGTGGAAGTCCTTCTTCACTAAAAGGATAGTGGATCTGGGCAACAGCCTCCCAGCAAAAATGGTAGCGGCTAATGCAGTAAAGTATTAAAAAGGCGTTTAGATCAGGGAATCCTAAATATATATAGTCTTTAGGGTAGCTCTGGATCATGGGCAGAAGAATGGCTTGGCCCAGTGGTCCATGCCTGTGGATAATGTCTCTTCTTTGCGCAGTGAATGTTGATGCCCAGTCACCATAGGAATATTCCAACACTTCTTGCCCCCCGGTCATCACTCCCACCTCCTTGATGTTGTGGACCCTAGAATAGCCCAGGGCTACAGTGATGAGAAGACCTGGTTCTTTCAGAGTCCACAAACCGCCCTCCCAGCAGCAACCCACAATTAGCTCCCAACACACCCAGGCTTGTACACACCGGCAGAAGTCCCGCCCGGATACCAGCTGCCCTGGGGGGAACCTCTCACTGTAAATCAGGGCTGTGACATCCAGCAATCAGACGGCTTCATTCTGCAAATCTCACAGCTATTATTTTGTCCCAACAGGTGCAGCGAGAGGAACCCTCAGCCGAGGAGCACAGGAACGGGCAATTAATGTTATTTATTAGCCATTATTAATTGATGGTTATTAATGCAATAAGTCTGCGACCTCCCTCACCTGCCATTGTATCCGCTTCCCCCCCACTCAAAAAAAAAAGTAGAGCCACTGAAAACGTACTTATCATTATCATTACACTATATATGTTTCATCTCAATTTTTTACTTTTGATCTTGGTTAAATGGTTAAAGAGAATTTCTCCGTTGCTTGTTTATGGATCTCATTTCTTGCAAGAAAAATTCTACGGACCGAATCACGGTTTAGAATATATTCACGGGAACAGAAAATGAGAGGGTGTTTGGAAATGATATCCCAAATCCTTTAGGGGGATAGTGGGTCTGTGTGTGTGTGTCGTGGCATCCCATGTTCCCCTCTCCCACTATTAGGACTTGGGTTGCCAAGTGGCTTCTCCAAAAAATACTGGACACAATGGTGAAAGGTGCAACACGCTCACGAAACACATGCACACCTCGCACCTCTCTCAGCTCCATGCTGTTTCCTCCTCTCCTTGGCCCCAGGCTCCTGACACCTCCTCCTGATTGGCTGCTGCTGGATAATGGTCACTCATTGCCATCTTAGTGCATCGGCTAACTGGGCCCCGGACCTTCCAAGCGACCCCGATCTTTCAGAGGCCCCACAAATACCATGGCCCAAAATGTTATGCTAAATTTGGAGTTCTAACTGAACGCAGCAAACGTTTCTTGATTATCATTTGTTTTTAATTTTTTTGGGGTGTGATTACACCAGTATATTACGTTTACTTTTATACAGCCCAACTTTTCTATAAAAAAAAATAAATAAAAAAAATATTTGTATTTAAAGATAATGTTTCTAACATTATTTTGATGGATAGGTAGTTTCATTGATTTGTCAGAAATGGATTTGAAAAACAACGCACAACGAGAAACTAGATGCATCTTTAAAACAATACAAACGAGTTATGCCAAACACTGTTTTGCCTAAATCTGTTACCCTACACACAGATTTAGGCTCGGCCTATGTTTCCCCCGTATATATTTAAATGTGACCTTTGTGGGTTGGGCTCTCAATTTACACTTAGCTCAAGGCCCCAAAAATTCTTACGACGACCCTGCACTGCTCAAGCACAGCTTTGTCAGGTCGAATATGTAGCGAAGAGCTGTTAAGAACATTAAGGGGTCAGCCCCTCCTAGGACCATGTGTACTATATGAAAATGACACGTTTATTAAGGGGTCAGCCCCTCCTAGGACCATGTGTACTATATGAAAATGACACGTTTATTAAGGGGTCGGTCCAGCTTAGGACCCCATGTACTAACGACAGTGACGTGTTTAAGGGGCCGGTCCCTCTCCGGACCATGAGTACTAATGGCAGTGACATGTTTAAGGTGCAAGTCCCCGATAGGTAGGGTGACCAGATGTCCCGGTTTAGCCGCGACAGTCCCGTTTTTTAGGGCTCTGTTGCGACTTTTTGGGGTGCTGTCCCGGTTCTCAAGTCCGTTGGCCACATGCTTTTGCAGACTACGCAAGCGCGACCGGCAAACGCTGATCGCACATGCGCACGAGCAGCTGACAACCGGCGATCGCGCATGCGTTTCATTTGTCCCGGTTTTCGCTCGGGACATATCTGCTCACCCTTCCGATAGGACCATTGTGTACTAATGTCAGTGACATGCTTAAGGGGTCAGTCCCTCCTAGGACTGTGGGCATTATCGGCAGTGGATAGTCCATCCTAGGACCACAGTGTACCAATCTGACACCTGTAAATATTAGGCTTGGGAAGGGTTTAATTTCCTGTGCCTGCTCCCTTTTGTCTGATGTCATTGTGCGTTCAACAAGTTTTTGCACAGGCAAAGCCCCTTCTGTCCCCCTCCTCTTATCGACTCTCTGATAAGGATATGGTTGGATAAGGGGAAAGACAACCACTTAAAAACCGTTCCCCATTCTAAAGCCACAAATAAAAGGAATTCATTTCCAGAGACAAAAAAGATGTCCCATACTTGCCTTTGACATGGTTAGAATACTTTAAGAAAGCCAATTAGATCGTTATTATAACAGGTTGTTCTTTTGCTAGACATGTGGTATTGCACGTATGTTCTGCACATTGGAGGAGATTAGACAGAACACGGCAGCTGGACCTGATGTAGCGAGGACCTTTACACTAAAGTGTAAGCTCTTCAGACTAGGAATTCCCCAAATTGTTACTGTGGACTGCTTTCCCCCTCCTCTGTACGTTATGTATGCGCAGTACTGTGTATGTATGTGGTTGGTAATTAGGTCAATAATAATTTTCAAGAATTAACTCGATGTCGGTGACAAATTGTTTCTATTCAAATAGTTTATTTTTTTCTTCGTTTTTATTATTTTACATACATATTGCATCCTCTAAGACACGATACAAAAAAAAAAAAAAAAATTCTGTATAACTTAAGACAACGTAATCAAGAGACACCAAAAACATTAAAAAAAAACAAAACAAAATATGGGAGAACTCAACGCGTTTCCCGTTGGCGCAAAAGGACACGCGTGACGCGCGGTGATCGGAAAACAAAGACGCTCAAAGCGTTTGCACAGGCCAGAGACTGGCCCCATGTCTGGTTAGGAGATAGGAAGTTTTAAAAATATAAAATTAAATAAAAAGGTGCTCCCGTCTCCACACAGGTGCTACGGAGAAGCTCGTTTCCGGCAAGATTGGCCAACGTTGCGTTGTATAGCAGGGGTGCCCAACGCAGGTCTCGAGACCCCCAACAGGTCAGGTTTTCCGGGTATCCCTGCTTCAGCACAGGTGGTTCAAATAGTCCCTGCTTCATTACAGGTGGCTCAAACAGTTCCTGCTTTAGCACAGATGGCTTGATCAGTCCCTGCTTCAGCACAGCTGGCTCAACCAGAGGCTCAGATTGCGCCACCTGTGCTGAAGCAGGGATATCCATAAAACCTGAGCTGTTGGGGGGGTCTTGAGGACTGGTGTTGAGCCCCCCTGTTGTATAGCACCCCCGTTTCAGTTGACACACCCCTCGCGGGCCGGAGGTAAAACCTCACTACGTTAGGACGTCAATTCCCAACACCCTGTTCAGATTAAAAACAAAAAAAAAAACGTCCCCTGCACTCACTGCTGAACATGGCAACGCGTGGCGTGTGCCGCTCGCGTCTCCGAAAGGGTCAGAAACGCCGTCTGACTGGCAATCCGCAGCAGATCCGCACGGGAAGACCCTGCAAAAGATTGCTTTTGCTAATGATGTAAACTTTCTGTCCGAACAGGTTCTTTCCTTTCCGCCATGCAACTTTCCGGGTCAGTCTGAGCAGAAAACATCGCTTTGATACGGGGAGGTGTCGCACCTTTCAGAAGGCGGGATAACCCCTCTCCCTGCTGGATTCCAGTCTCCTTGGTCGGCCGGGTTATGGATATACTCTGGCCTGCAGTGTAAAATGTGCGACCCTTGAGCGTGGAAAGGGTTAATGCCACAGCGTTGCTCACACTGCCTGTGATTTCAAGTCTGCCTGATGAGGTCATAAGCAGAAAGGGCCCGCCCAGGCACCCCCCACCCCAACACACACGTGCTTCATAAAACTGTGCAGACCTGGCAGTGCTGGGGTTAAGGAGAATGGAGCTGGGGATGAGGGTGCGAGGGGTCAGCTGGTCCTGAGATGTTCCAAGATGGAGTCGGTTGAGCTTGGCCACCTAATGATGTCATCAGCGCAGCCTTCAGCTGACCCCACCCAGGAGGTCGCAAAAGCGGGGTCTGAAACCAGGAGGTCGCCACACAAGAAAGCCACATAAAGCAACATGGTATCATCCTTTTGTGCTGCCGTCTGCCCTCGGACCCCTCTCCTGTAGCCGCCACCCGCCTGGCTCCTCCCTCTGCGCAGGGGGCAGGGCCTGCGATGATTAGAACACATTTCTCCGCTGTTGGGAGTCATTGCAAAGGTTCATGGGAATCCCGCGGCTGCGTTGAGCCGCTGTTGGGACAGGCGGCGCCCCAATTCTTCTGTCCTCAATATCACTGCGGCTGTCTTTGCAGAGTTGTTTGGGGGTACACACGAGGCCCCCCCGCCTGTCTTTGCTGAGTTGTTTGGGGGTACACACGAGGCCCCCCCGTCTTGTGTAGTGAAATGAAATGTAGTGAAATGTGGCACTTTCTACTGAGAAGAAACATCTCTCCCAATTAGGGAACCCCCCCCCACCCCCCCAATTTACAACCCAGAGCTGCAGAGCAATGTGGGGGCTAAGTGATGAGATCAGAGTGCGAGGAGGGGGAAGGAGAGGTCACTGTTATAAGGCGATGGGGGATACTTCATGGTCTACACACAGCTGCCGTGATGAGCAGCTCCTGGCTGCAAGATGGGATCTCAAACGTCCCTCCATGTTGCAGCCAGGAGCTGCTCCGCACACGGCTGCCACGTGAGCAGCAGCATCACTTGGCTACACCCAGAAATATACAATATATATATATAGATGTGTGTACAATAACTTTCCGTGCCTTTGCCATGCCGACCCCATACTGCGCTGTGACATCTACAAGTTCTCATTACACTTTGCAAAGAAGGGAAATGCACACTTGCTGGCCTCACTAAAGATGGCCTCCCAGGGGAAACCCTTGTGTGATTGCTGGAGAGTTTGGGGTTGTTTTAAATCCCTGCCAGCCTCAGCTGCATGCGGATCTGGGTACAGACCACAGCCTTGATCACTAACAGCTACTAACTACACAAAGTCTGGAAGGCGTTAGATGGGTGAGCGCTTTTATTCAATTGTCCGTCCAATATACCTTGCCTGGCGCTTTATAAAACTCTATAATGCCTGGGGTTATGTCAGCGTCACCCCGATTAACATACACCTTCATGTCCTCCTCCTCCTGTACATAAAAACTCACCTTCTAGCATCACTGGTCTGTGTGCGTTTGTGCAAATCAGGTCCTTGAAGCACAGAGGAGGAGAGAGAAGAACCAGATGCTACACTAAGGGCTCCCCTCTTTATTAGTCTTGTGTATTAAAATCAGGGGTCTTCCCATGTGGACTGTACAGGGTAACCCCCTTCACTATGAGACGGGCCAGCACTGCACCGCTGTGTGTATATACAATGCTCTGTGTATACAGAGGAAGTGTAACGTGCTGCCTATAGATACAGAATAGCCGTTTCTCTGCACTGTCCTGCAGGGCCCTTTGGGTAAAACAGATTACAGTCCCACAGCGCGAATTAGTGGCGTACGTTATAGTGTATATTCGTGTACGGATAAAAAATAAAATTACATTAAAAGCACCCAACCATGTAACCACTTCTCTACTACTTCAAACACATTGTTTTTCATAATTTAATCTTTTTACACAGCTTTCTACCCAAATGCACAACAACAAACGTCACAGGACATACAATGTTTAGCGTTCTGGTCTGAGGCCTCGGACAATGAATTTCTAACGCCCAGGCGCCATCTTTGAAATCATCGCATTTTAAGATAAACCACCCCCCCCCAATAAAAACACATTTCCCCCCCATATTTTTCTCCAAAAGGCAGAAGGATTTCACAAAGCAGTATGTGACCGGGGTGAAAAAGGGGGAAACGTAAAAACTATTTGCTCCCCAACTCCCCCATCTGCGCCCCCCCCCCCCCAAAAACATTTTGTGAAATAAAATAAATATCTTTTTTTTGTTCTTTTTTGGGGGGGGGGGGGGGGAGGGGGGGGTTAGGTAAGTGAAACTGGCGCAATAAAGTGATGCTGGATTATGAAGTCTGGAGATGGGTCTGGAAGGGACAGGAATGTCTCGGATAATATGATGCTTCTGAGAATATTGCAATCACATCCAAGTAATCAGTGGAGCGTGGCGAGTAGCTACCTCCTTGGCTAATATGCTCCCTTCTACATGATGAGTAATCATGTCCTATTAAACAGCGGTAAAGGCTGAGGGAACTCAACTATACAAGTGTAATGAAGCCAGCATTCTCTGAGGACAGATTAGCTCCAAGTGATTTGACACATAGCATCATTGGAGCCTCAAACCTGACAAACTCAGTGCCTGTGTGTGATTTATGCTGAGCAGCCCTTGTACGATGAGTGCAGAACCCAAGTGCTCTGCTGGGGTAGAGGTGAAATGTGCAGATAAGCAACATCTCTGGGTCTCTCGGTCTCTCCCGGCCTCCTCCCCTCGCGCGCGCGCTCTCTCTCTCTCTCTCTCTCTCCTGCTCCCCGCGCTCTCCTCCTGACCCCAGGGCTTGGAGGGTTTTTTTTTCTCTCTGCATGTGCTCCTCCCGCATCAGTCCTCACTCCTCCCCCTGCGCTGCACGGGGTGAGCTCTGCTGGAGTCTCTCTGTGGTCTCCCGATCAGATTAAGGTGGGCATGAGGCTGCTGCCGCCCCCGCTGCTGTTGTTGTTGCGGTTGTTTTTCCGGGAGAGGTTCGGCGTGGCCATGAGTACAAAGTGTTCGTCGGGGCAGCCGTACTGAAGCAGCAGCTCCCGCACCTCGGGGGTCAGTGCCTGCTTGGCGTACGCCAGTGCGGTGTTTCCGTGGAAGTCCCGCGCCATCACGTCCACGCCGTACTGTGGGGGGAGAGGGGACACAGTGTTAGGTGTCACTGAAACGGTTTGATCCCCTCAGTGCTGGGGCGGACCTGCAACACACTGCACTGCCGGGCACAGGTACGCAGCACGCTGCCGAGCACAGGTACGCAGCCCTCTGCCGAGCACAGGTACGCAGCCCTCTGCCGAGCACAGGTACGCAGCCCTCTGCCGAGCACAGGTACGCAGCCCTCTGCCGGGCACAGGTACGCAGCCCTCTGCCGGGCACAGGTACGCAGCACGCTGCCGGGCACAGGTACGCAGCACGCTGCCGGGCACAGGTACGCAGCCCTCTGCCGAGCACAGGTACGCAGCCCTCTGCCGAGCACAGGTACGCAGCCCTCTGCCGAGCACAGGTACGCAGCCCTCTGCCGAGCACAGGTACGCAGCCCTCTGCCGAGCACAGGTACGCAGCCCTCTGCCGGGCACAGGTACGCAGCCCTCTGCCGGGCACAGGTACGCAGCACACTGCCGGGCACAGGTACGCAGCCCTCTGCCGGGCACAGGTACGCAGCTCTCTGCCGGGCACAGGTACGCAGCCCTCTGCCGGGTACAGGTACGCAGCCCTCTGCCGGGCACAGGTACGCAGCGCTCTGCCGGGCACAGGTACGCAGCTCTCTGCCGGGCACAGGTACGCAGCCCAATGCCGGGCACAGGTACGCAGCTCTCTGCCGGGCACAGGTACGCAGCCCTCTGCCGGGCACAGGTACGCAGCCCTCTGCCGGGCACAGGTACGCAGCCCTCTGCCGGGCACAGGTACGCAGCCCTCTGCCGGGCACAGGTACGCAGCCCTCTGCCGGGCACAGGTACGCAGCCCTCTGCCGGGCACAGGGACGCAGCCCTCTGCCTGGCACAGGTACGCAGCACGCTGCCGGGCACATGTACGCAGCTCTCTGCCGGGCACAGGTACGCAGCCCTCTGCCGGGCACAGGTACGCAGCCCAATGCCGGGCACAGGTACGCAGCTCTCTGCCGGGCACAGGTACGCAGCTCTCTGCCGGGCACAGGTACGCAGCTCTCTGCCGGGCACAGGTACGCAGCCCTCTGCCGGGCACAGGTACGCAGCCCAATGCCGGGCACAGGTACGCAGCTCTCTGCCGGGCACAGGTACTCAGCTCTCTGCAGGGGACAGGTACGCAGCTCTCTGCCGGGCACAGGTACGCAGCCCTCTGCCGGGCACAGGTACGCAGCCCAATGCCGGGCACAGGTACGCAGCTGTCTGCCGGGCACAGGTACGCAGCTCTCTGCCGGGCACAGGTACGCAGCTCTCTGCCGGGCACAGGTACGCAGCTCTCTGCCGGGCACAGGTACGCAGCCCTCTGCCGGGCACAGGTACGCAGCCCAATGCCGGGCACAGGTACGCAGCTCTCTGCCGGGCACAGGTACGCAGCTCTCTGCCGGGCACAGGTACGCAGCTCTCTGCCGGGCACAGGTACGCAGCACGCTGCCGGGCACAGGTACGCAGCCCTCTGCTGGGCACAGGTACGCAGCACGCTGCCGGGCACATGTACGCAGCACGCTGCAATGCATTGCAGAACCCTCCAGCATCTTAGTGTGATAGCACCTGGACGACACAGAGTACTAATATAAAGTAAATGCACAGGGGCAGTGCCATTCTCCCCCTCACACACTGGGCAGTGCCATTCTCCCAATCACACACTGGGCAGTGCCATTCTCCCCCTCACACACTGGGCAGTGCCATTCTCCCCCTCACACACTGGGCAGTGCCATTCTCCCCCTCACACACTGGGCAGTGCTATTCTCCCCCTCACACACTGGGCAGTGCCATTCTCCCCCTCACACACTGGGCAGTGCCATTCTCCCAATCACACACTGGGCAGTGCCATTCTCCCCCTCACACACTGGGCAGTGCCATTCTCCCCCTCACACACTGGGCAGTGCCATTCTCCCCCTCACACACTGGGCAGTGCCATTCTCCCCCTCACACACTGGGCAGTGCCATTCTCCCCCTCACACACTCGGCAGTGCCATTCTGCCCCTCACACACTGGGCAGTGCCATTCTCCCCCTCACACACTGGACAGTGCCATTCTCCCCCTCACACACTGGGCAGTGCCATTCTCCCCCTCACACACTGGGCAGTGCCATTCTCCCCCTCACACATTGGGCAGTGCCATTCTCCCCCTCACACACTCGGCAGTGCCATTCTCCCCCTCACACACTGGGCAGTGCCATTCTCCCCCTCACACACTGGACAGTGCCATTCTCCCCCTCACACACTGGACAGTGCCATTCTCCCCCTCACACACTCGGAAGTGCCATTCTCCCCCTCACACACTCGGCAGTGCCATTCTCCCCCTCACACACTCGGCAGTGCCATTCTCCCCCTCACACACTGCGCAGTGCCATTCTCCCCCTCACACACTGGACAGTACCATTCTCCCCCTCACACACTCGGCAGTGCCATTCTCCCCCTCACACACTGGGCAGTGCCATTCTCCCCCTCACACACTGGGCAGTGCCATTCTCCCCCTCACACACTGGGCAGTGCCATTCTCCCCCTCACACACTGGGCAGTGCCATTCTCCCCCTCACACACTGGGCAGTGCCATTCTCCCCCTCACACACTGGGCAGTGCCATTCTCCCCCTCACACACTGGGCAGTGCCATTCTCCCCCTCACACACTGGGCAGTGCCATTCTCCCCCTCACACACTGGGCAGTGCCATTCTCCCCCTCACACACTGGACAGTGCCATTCTCCCCCTCACACACTGGGCAGTGCCATTCTCCCCCTCACACACTGGACAGTGCCATTCTCCCCCTCACACACTGGGCAGTGCCATTCTCCCCCTCACACACTGGGCAGTGCCATTCTCCCCCTCACACACTGGGCAGTGCCATTCTCCCCCTCACACACTCGGCAGTGCCATTCTCCCCCTCACACACTCGGCAGTGCCATTCTCCCCCTCACACACTGCGCAGTGCCATTCTCCCCCTCACACACTGGACAGTACCATTCTCCCCCTCACACACTCGGCAGTGCCATTCTCCCCCTCACACACTGGGCAGTGCCATTCTCCCCCTCACACACTGGGCAGTGCCATTCTCCCCCTCACACACTCGGCAGTGCCATTCTCCCCCTCACACACTGGGCAGTGCCATTCTCCCCCTCACACACTCGGCAGTGCCATTCTCCCCCTCACACACTGGGCAGTGCCATTCTCCCCCTCACACACTCGGCAGTGCCATTCTCCCCCTCACACACTCGGCAGTGCCATTCTCCCCCTCACACACTCGGCAGTGCCATTCTCCCCCTCACACACTCGGCAGTGCCATTCTCCCCCTCACACACTGGGCAGTGCCATTCTCCCCCTCACACACTCGGCAGTGCCATTCTCCCCCTCACACACTCGGCAGTGCCATTCTCCCCCTCACACACTGGACAGTGCCATTCTCCCCTTCACACACTCGGCAGTGCCATTCTCCCCCTCACGCACTCGGCAGTGCCATTCTCCCCCTCACACACTGGACAGTGCCATTCTCCCCCTCACACACTCGGCAGTGCCATTCTCCCCCTCACACACTCGGCAGTGCCATTCTCCCCCTCACACACTGGACAGTGCCATTCTCCCCCTCACACACTGGGCAGTGCCATTCTCTCCCCTCACACACTCGGCAGTGCCATTCTCCCCCTCACACACTCGGCAGTGCCATTCTCCCCCTCACACACTGGGCAGTGCCATTCTCCCCCTCACACACTGGGCAGTGCCATTCTCCCCCTCACACACTCGGCAGTGCCATTCTCCCCCTATACACAGCAAGCAGTGCCAGTCTCTCAGATGGAGCAGGCAGTACCAACCTCTCCCTCACACACAGCAGGCAGTGCCAGCCTCCCTCACACACAGCGGGCAGTGCCAGCCTCCCTCACACACAGCGGCAGTGCCAGCCTCCCTCACACACAGCAAGCAGTGTCAGCCTCACCCTCACACACAACGGGCAGCGTCAGCCTTCCCTTAACACACACAGCGGGCAGTGCCAGCCTCACTCACACACAGCGGGCAATGCAAGCCTCACTCACACACAGCGGGCAGTGCCAGCCTCCCTCACACACAGCGGCAGTGCCAGCCTCCCTCACACACAGCAAGCAGTGTCAGGCTCACCCTCACATACAACGGGCAGTGTCAGCCTTCCCTTAACACACACAGCGGCATTGCCAGCCTCCCTCACACAGCGGGCAGTGCCAGCCTCACTCACACACAGTGGGCAGTGCCGGCCTTCCCCTCACACACAGCAGGCAGTGCCAGCCTTCCTCACACACAGCGGGCAGTGCCAGCCTCTCTCACATACAGCGGGCAGTGCCAGCCTCCCTCACACACAGCGGGTAGTGCCAGCCTCCCTCACACACAGCAGGCAGTGCCAGCCTCTCCCTCACACACAGTGGGCAGTACCAGCCTCCCTCACACACAGTGGGCAGTGCCGGCCTTCCCCTCACACACAGCAGGCAGTGCCAGCCTCCCTCACACACAGCGGGCAGTGCCAGCCTCTCACATACAGCGGGCAGTGCCAGCCTCCCTCACACACAGCAGGTAGTGCCAGCCTCCCTCACACAAAGCGGGTAGTGCCAGCCTCCTTCACACACAGCGGCAGTGCCAGCCTCCCTCACACACACAGCGGGCAGTGCCAGTCTCCCTCACACACAGCGGGCAGTGCCAGCCTTCCTCACACACAGCGGGCAGTGCCAGCCTCCCTCACACAGCGGGTAGTGCCAGCCTCCCTCACACACAGCGGGCAGTGCCAGCCTCCCATACACAGCGGGCAGTGCCAGCCTCCCTCACACACAGCGGGCAGTGCCAGCCTTCCTCACACACAGCGGGCAGTACCAGCCTCCCTCACACACAGCGGGCAGTGCCAGCCTCCCTCACACACAGCGGGCAGTGCCAGCCTCCCTCACACAGCGGGCAGTGCCAGCCTCCCTCACACAGCGGGCATTGCCAGCCTCCCTCACACACAGCGGGCAGTGCCAGCCTTCCTCACACAGCGGGCAGTGCCAGCCTCCCTCACACAGCGGGTAGTGTCAGCCTCCCTCACACACAGCGGGCAGTGCCAGCCTCCCATACACAGCGGGCAGTGCCAGCCTCCCTCACACACAGCGGGCAGTGCCAGCCTTCCTCACACACAGCGGGCAGTGCCAGCCTCCCTCACACACAGCGGGCAGTGCCAGCCTCCCTCACACACAGCGGGCAGTGCCAGCCTTCCTCACACAGCGGGCAGTGCCAGCCTCCCTCACACAGCGGGTAGTGTCAGCCTCCCTCACACACAGCGGGCAGTGCCAGCCTCCCATACACAGCGGGCAGTGCCAGCCTCCCTCACACAGCGGGCAGTGCCAGCCTCCCTCACACACAGCGGGCAGTGCCAGCCTTCCTCACACACAGCGGGCAGTGCCAGCCTCCCTCACACACAGCGGGCAGTAGCACCAGCCTCTGCCTGCCCCAGACTCACCCATATGAGGAGTTGCACCAGCATGACGTTCCCCTTGCGGCAGGCGAGGTGCAGGGCCGTGCGTCCATCTCCCTCCCCACAGGTCTCATTCACTTCCTCCCGGGAGCCGTGGGCGAGAAGCAGGATAACGGCGCGCAGGTCCTCCTCCGCTGTGGCCCTCAGGAGCTGCTGCCCCAGGAGCAGGTCCCGGCAGGTCAGGGGCGCCAGGAAAAGCTTCTGCTCGTACTTTGCCCGTATCCAGCGCTCCTTCTCCTCTCTGCAGGGGGACAGAACGGGACGCCGGTTAATAACACTCGCTCTGCAACGTGTATCGGGGCTGCAGTAACGCAGCAAGCGGAACGTGCCGGGCTTACTGAGTGGCACCAGAGGGTGTATGAAGAAGTAGCATCACTTAGTTGATACGGGCCTAAACATCGTGCTGAAAAACAAAATACAGCTCAACCCCGTTATAGCGCGAATCCGCTTATAGCGCGATCCGTTACAACGCGAATCCGCTTATAGCGCGATGCCCACGTGGCTCCCAATTTTCGTATTTATGAATACTTTACAACACGATTATTGGTATCTTAAATACTTTATTGTACAACACATACAATTGTACATTATTTCTAACGCGATCCGCTTATAGCGCGATGTGATTCTTTGGACCCCAAGCACAGCGTTATAAGGGGGGTTGAGCTGTAGTCAGTGCTGTGTTTACTCAAGTTTTCTCCTTTCAAAAGAAACCTCCACAGTGGATGTTTCTTGTCGCCTTTTTCACCCACCATAACTTAAAACATGATGGTAAACCCTACAATCTTGAAAAATTGCAAACTCAGCATTACAACCAACCTCACACTGATGAGACCCATCAAGGTCGAAACATGTCTGTGAGTGGCTTCTCTGGCTTTGCATCTAATCCCATGCTGTGCTTTAATGCTATGTTAACAGCGAGCATTAGCTTATATGGGCTCCATGTAACAATGAATTTCAGGCAAAAGGTGACACGGTATGCTCATTTGCATGTCATTTCCCAGAATCCCTTGCTGCAGTGGAAGCACTGCATGCTAGGTGATCATGGTGAAAGGCAGGGTTGCAGACCTGTCTAAGACATGTGAATGTGCTCACAAGTGATCTTCTGAGAAGAAAAAAAATGCGGCCATTTTTTTTCACCCCCAAAAAACCCTTAAATAAACAAATAAAAATACAGGTAGAAAATCTACAAAGTAATTCACAGACTGTTTAAAAAGTGCCAGCAACAGAGGATGATTTGGTTATCGACGTCTGTGGTCCATCTTTAACCTATTGCATTACAAGTCCTCTTTAACCCCCTCAAACCGGGAGAGGCCAGCACCAAACTGCCAGGCACAGCGGGGGTTAACCACCGCCAGGCAAAGCCGGGGCGATGAGGGGGTCATTAGATGAGCCCCTGCGGAGGGGGGAAGCCCCTCGTGTCTGCACCTCTGGCCGTGTTTACACTCCCTGGAGGTAATCTAGTGTCGGGTTAGCTTTAATCCGCTTTTAAATCCCTGTGTAAACACCTTCTCCGGAGAGTAAATCTGGATTAGTTTTGCACCGCTTCCTGGTAACATGCGGAGTGACCCACTGGCGACCCCTCAAATTCTGCTTGGGGAACAGCTTCCTTAAGCGACAGGACAATGAGGCATTAGCATATCCCACATCACAGGGGATTACTGTACACTGCACTCCTCACTTTAAAGGGATGTCCCTCCAGGGACCACAATGCACTCAGGGCAGTAACATAGTTTAGTAAAATAAACATTTTTGTTTTTTCTTTATTGCCATTTTATAAGACACCAGAATAATCGAAATACTTCTAAATGCTAAAAATTTTTTAAACGCTTTCCCGAGATTTACAATCCGTAACTAATCTCTTTTGCGGTAACGCGCTTTGGAAACGCGCAACGCTTGATCCGGGCGCTGGCGATTTTCTTGCTTTGTTTGACCACCATAATCCGTTTAAAGGGATACGGCAAAAGATCATTCATTGCCAGATAAGATTAAACAAACCTGAGGAAAAGAGAAACCTGTTCATTTTTACACAGGAAGCCAATTTCTATTTGGCCGGTTTTTCCTGACTTTAAAAGATCTCGTGTGGCCTTCCCGACACCCATCTTTATTTGTAACATGTAACTCTCTGCTCACAGAATAAGAGCGTTCTAAAGAGGAGGTGTGCGGGGAGATTAAAATGGAGCTCTCCCAGCGCCCAATGCCATTACTATCATGATTCTTAACAATATATATATATATATATATATATATTTTTTTTTTTTAAAGAGCAGGACATGCTTCAGGGCAATACCCTAATATTTAATATTATATGAGCTTCACGGATATAATGCTTCTGGGCGGAGAGCGGGTACTGCTGCTTTAAGGACGATTGATTAACGCTAAAGAAGCCGATTGCATTGAGAAGCTGGTTAATATAAACTTTATATTTATTTGCCCATTACATGGAACTGCCCTTTAAACGGAGCAGCGAGCAGCCCCCCCCCCCCCCTCTGTCATGTATCCTTATATCAGGCTCCTGCTTCGGCCCGCTACTGGTCCCAGTGAGAATAGGGTCGGAGAACGGAGGGAAGGCCAGGCACCCCACGTCAAGATCCACACATCCCAGAACCCTCTCTGGGTTTACATCATCATCTCACTCGGTTAACCTCTTCCCTGCCAGCCACACACACACGTGCTGTGCGTCTGGCAGCCAAGGCGCTGCCCGATTAATTTAACCCATTGGCTGCCTCGGCGCGGGCCTGATACAAAGAACTGTTGAAGGAGGGGAGGCCACGGCTCCCCATGCCGAAATGTATATAAAATGAATGGCCCATGTTCATACAGAAGGGTTAACGAGGGGGGGGGGGTGTCTCTATTCACAGCTGCAGGTCAGGGAAGAGCCAGGCGTGATGGGGTTAAGCTGCAACCACTGGAGCAGGGAGCACCCCCAGGATAGGTAGAGGGGTCACCTGTTGCTGTGTTGTGTAAGGGGGGGGGGGGGGGTGTCCTAGCTGCAAGGAATGTGGCCCAGCGCCTTCCTGCCTGCAGCAAAGCAGGAAATGGGAGGAAGAGGGGCTGAAGAGGGGCCGGAGACAATGTGTGGGGGGAGCAGAGGGGGCTCACTGTCTCTGCAGGGGGAGACCCCTGTGTATGGCACAGGAAGTGTTTAGCAGTTGAGTGGCTCAGGGCTGCATGCTTTCTGTGCTAGGCTGGGTTGCTAAGGGTGGAGAAAGCAGAGTGTGTGAGAGGCATGGAAGGGGGAGATGTATACACGCTACACTGAGCTGGGGGGGGGGGGGGGAGCGGCCCGGTTAGAAGGGGTGTATGGGGGAGTATTGTGTGTATGTAGCGTGCCGAGCAGCGTGCGCCGGTAATGTGCAGAGCAGCCTGGATCTGTAGCGTGCGCGGAGCAATGGGCATCTGTAGTGCGTGCGGAGCAACGGGCATCTGTAGTGCGTGCGGAGCAACGGGCATCTGTAGTGCGTGCGGAGCAACGGGCATCTGTGGTGCGTGCGGAGCAACGAGCATCTGTGGTGCGTGCGGAGCAACGGGCATCTGTGGTGCGTGCGGAGCAACGGGCATCTGTAGCGCGCTTGGAGCAACGGGCATCTGTAGTGCGTGCGGAGCAACGGGCATCTGTAGTGCGTGCGGAGCAACGGGCATCTGTAGTGCGTGCGGAGCAACGGGCATCTGTGGTGCGTGCGGAGCAACGAGCATCTGTGGTGCGTGCGGAGCAACGAGCATCTGTAGTGCGTGCGGAGCAACGGGCATCTGTAGCGCGCTTGGAGCAACGGGCATCTGTAGTGCGTGCGGAGCAACGGGCATCTGTAGTGCGTGCGGAGCAACGGGCATCTGTAGTGCGTGCGGAGCAACGGGCATCTGTGGTGCGTGCGGAGCAACGAGCATCTGTGGTGCGTGCGGAGCAACGGGCATCTGTGGTGCGTGCGGAGCAACGGGCATCTGTGGTGCGTGCGGAGCAACGGGCATCTGTAGTGCGTGCGGAGCAACGGGCATCTGTAGTGCGTGCGGAGCAACGGGCATCTGTAGTGCGTGCGGAGCAACGGGCATCTGTGGTGCGTGCGGAGCATTGGGCATCTGTGGTGCGTGCGGAGCAACGGGCATCTGTGGTGCGTTCGGAGCAACGGGCATCTGTGGTGCGTGCGGAGCAATGGGCATCTGTGGTGCGTGCGGAGCAACGGGCATCTGTAGTGCGTGCGGAGCAATGGGCATCTGTAGTGCGTGCGGAGCAACGGGCATCTGTGGTGCGTGCGGAGCAACGGGCATCTGTGGTGCGTGCGGAGCAACGGGCATCTGTAGTGCGTGCGGAGCAACGGGCATCTGTAGTGCGTGCGGAGCAACGGGCATCTGTGGTGCGTGCGGAGCAACGGGCATCTGTGGTGCGTGCGGAGCAAGGGCATCTGTAGTGCGTGCGGAGCAACGGGCATCTGTAGTGCGTGCGGAGCAACGGGCATCTGTGGTGCGTGCGGAGCAACGGGCATCTGTGGTGCGTGCGGAGCAACGGGCATCTGTGGTGCGTGCGGAGCAACGGGCATCTGTGGTGCGTGCGGAGCAACGGGCATCTGTAGTGCGTGCGGAGCAACGGGCATCTGTAGTGCGTGTGGAGCAACGGGCATCTGTAGTGCGTGCGGAGCAACGGGCATCTGTAGTGCGTGCGGAGCAATGGGCATCTGTGGTGCGTGCGGAGCAACGAGCATCTGTGGTGCGTGCGGAGCAACGGGCATCTGTAGTGCGTGCGGAGCAACGGGCATCTGTAGTGCGTGCGGAGCAACGGGCATCTGTAGTGCGTGCGGAGCAACGGGCATCTGTGGTGCGTGCGGAGCAACGGGCATCTGTGGTGCGTGCGGAGCAACGGGCATCTGTGGTGCGTGCGGAGCAACGGGCATCTGTGGTGCGTGCGGAGCAACAGGCATCTGTAGTGCGTGCGGAGCAACGGGCATCTGTAGTGCGTGCGGAGCAACGGGCATCTGTGGTGCGTGCGGAGCAACGGGCATCTGTGGTGCGTGCGGAGCAACGGGCATCTGTAGTGCGTGCGGAGCAACGGGCATCTGTAGTGCGTGCGGAGCAACGGGCATCTGTGGTGTGTGCGGAGCAACGGGCATCTGTGGTGCGTGCGGAGCAACGGGCATCTGTAGCGCGTGCGCAGAGCAATGGGCATCTGTAGTGCGTGCGGAGCAACGGGCATCTGTAACGCGCGAGGAGCAACGGGCATCTGTGGTGCGTGCGGAGCAACGGGCATCTGTAGCGCGTGCGGAGCAACGGGCATCTGTAGCGCGTGCGCAGAGCAATGGGCATCTGTAGTGCGTGCGGAGCAACGGGCATCTGTAGTGCGTGCGGAGCAACGGGCATCTGTAGCGCGTGCGCAGAGCAATGGGCATCTGTAGTGCGTGCGGAGCAACGGGCATCTGTAACGCGCGAGGAGCAACGGGCATCTGTACTTTCTGCCCCTGAAGTGTGCATCTGTCTGAGCGCTGATCGGTATTATGGGCAGACTAGTATCTCTCAGAAACACTGAAGATCAGTAACACACAGAGCAATATATATCTGTAGCGTGAGCTGCTGGAACACGCAGAGTAATGTGCCTGAGTACCAGTGCGCAGTAATGTGTATCTGTAATCTGCAGGACTGTGTGTGTCAGTATTACAGTCAGAGTAATGTGCCTGTAACAATGTATATCAGTAACAATGTGTCATCCCTCGCACACGGAGCAGCACACGGAGCAGAGCGTGCTGCGCCCTCCAGCAGCGAGGCGCTTACTTACTGAGTACACAGGGAGGGGGGAGGGGAGAGCCGGGGATTTATGCACTAACTGGGGCCATGGACATAAATATCCCGGAGGTGCCGGATCAATAGGATCAGTGTTTTGCCAACCTGCGGAATGTTTTATGGGGCCGATAGAACAGAGCAGGAGCATTGATGATTAAATAAAGCCAATCTATTAGGCTTATTACAGCACCCGCGACGCTCGGAGCGTCCTGACACATGCACACACACAGGGGCCTGGCGACACATGCACACACACAGGGGCCTGGCGACACATGCACACACACAGGGGCCTGGCGACACATGCACACACACAGGGGCCTGGTGACACATGCACACACACAGGGGCCTGGTGACACATGCACACACACAGGGGCCTGGTGACACATGCTCACACACAGGGGCCTGGCGACACATGCACACACACAGGGGCCTGGCGACACATGCACACACACACACACACACAGGGGCCTGGCGACACATGCACACACACAGGGGCCTGGCGACACATGCACACACACAGGGGCCTGGCGACACATGCACACACACAGGGGCCTGGCGACACATGCACACACACAGGGGCCTGGCGACACATGCACACACACAGGGGCCTGGCGACCCATGCACACACACAGGGGCCTGGCGACACATGCTCACACACAGGGGCCTGGCGACACATGCACACACACAGGGGCCTGGCGACACATGCACACACTGGGGCCTGGCGACACATGCACACACACAGGGGCCTGGCGACACATGCACACACACAGGGGCCTGGCGACACATGCACACACACAGGGGCCTGGCGACACATGCACACACAGGGGCCTGGCGACACATGCACACACACAGGGGCCTGGCGACACATGCACACACACAGGGGCCTGGCGACACATGCACACACACAGGGGCCCGGCGACACATGCACACACACAGGGGCCTGGCGACACATGCACACACACAGGGGCCTGGCGACCCATGCACACACACAGGGGCCTGGCGACCCATGCACACACACAGGGGCCTGGCGACCCATGCACACACACAGGGGCCTGGCGACACATGCTCACACACAGGGGCCTGGCGACACATGCTCACACACAGGGGCCTGGCGACACATGCACACACACAGGGGCCTGGCGAGATAACACCGGAGATGCCCAGAAGAACCCCACACTTTGCAGATCCCCACACTGCACACTCCTCCAGTGGCAACACATTAGGACCAATCCCCCCCCCTGTGTATTGGTTAGACATGGAGGTGGGCAACTCAACAACCAACAGGCCATGCTTTCAGAATATCCCTGCTTCAGCACAGGTGGTTCAATCAGTGGCTCAGTCGCAGCCTGAAGCAGGGATATCCTTAAAATCGGACCCGTTAGCGGCCCTTGCTGACTGGAGCTGCCCACCCCTGGGTTAGACTGCAAGCTCTTCAGAACAGTCATAACGTGCCAGCCTGTACAGAACCTCTGTGCCCATATCACTGGCGCCTCCATCCTGCTTCCTGATTGGTTGATTTCACCAACTGGATAAAAGTGCAATTTATAAACTTATTAAAGTTTGATAAAATCCCGCAGTGCAGAAATGCCACGGCCGCTTTGTAAAAAGTGGCTCCTGTGAATCGCCCACGTCCCCTTTCCTGCCTAGAATAGCCGCGCTCGTCTTGCTCTTTGTTGCTGGTGATACTGGTGGCTGTCCCCACATTTGAGAAGAAACCTGACATTTGACACATCTCCACGAGATAACAAAACCTGCAGAAGATCAAGGAGCAGGGACACGGGAAAGATGGCCGCCTTGTGGAGAGACCCTACACAGGGGTGAGGTGGCCAGGTTTGGCGTCTCCACTTTACGTTAGAAATCCATGGCACAGCGTAAACCTGAAGGGTGACATTGAAGTGACGGCTTTTATGGAAAGAGCTCAGATTAAAACGAGTTTTGGGAGGTCTTTAAATAATTCGACGGAGTCAGAGGTCACGGAACGAGCCGCCTGCGGTTTAAAGACAAGCACAGAGCACACGATCTCACCTCTGCCCATAAAACCCGCAGGATCATACAGGAACAGATTGGGAAGAAAGGAAGGAGCGAAGAGGAGAGGAGAGGGAGGAAGGGAGAGGGAAAGAGGAGGAGAGGGAGGGAGAGAGAAAGAGGAGGAGAGGGAGGGAGAGAGAAAGAGGAGGAGAGGGAGGGAGAGGGAAAGAGGAGGAGAGGGAGGGAGAGAGAAAGAGGAGAGAGAGGGAGAGAGAAAGAGGAGGAGATGGAGGGAGAGAGAAAGAGGAGGAGAGGGAGGGAGAGGGAAAGAGGAGGAGAGGGAGGGAGAGAGAGAGGAGGAGAGGGAGGGAGAGAGAAAGAGGAGGAGAGGGAGGGAGAGAGAAAGATGAGGAGAGGGAGGGAGAGAGATGGAAAGAGGAGGAGAGGGAGGGAGAGGGAAAGAGGAGGAGAGGGAGGGCGAGAGAAAGAGGAGGAGAGGGAGGGCGAGAGAAAGAGGAGGAGAGGGAGGGAGAGAGAAAGAGGAGGAGAGGGAGGGAGAGAGAAAGAGGAGGAGATGGAGGGAGAGAGAAAGAGGAGGAGAGGGAGGGAGAAGGAAAGAGGAGGAGAGGGAAGGAGGGGGAAAGAAAGAAGAGGAGAGAGAGGGAAAGAAGAGGAGAGGGAGGGGGAAGGAAAGAAGAGGAGAGGGAGGGGGGGAAGAGGGAGGGGGAAAGAGGAGGAGAGGGAGGGAGAGAGAAAGAGGAGGAGAGGGAGGGAGAGGGACAGAGGAGGAGAGGGAAAGAAGAGGAGAGGAAAGGAGGGCGAAGGAAAGAAGAGGAGAGGGAGAGGGAAAGAAGAGGAGAGGGAGGGAGAGAGAGAGAGAGAGAGAGAGAGAGAGAGAGAGAGAGAGAGAGAGAGGAAGGGGAGAGGGAGAGAAAGAGGGAGGGAAAGAAGAGGAGAGGGTGGGAGAGGGAGGGGAAGAAGAGGAGAGGGAGGGGAAGAGGAGAGGGAAAGAAGAGGAGAGGAAGAGGGAGGGAAAGAAGAGGGAGTAGTGAGACACAGAGGATAT
This sequence comes from Ascaphus truei, assembly GCF_040206685.1. NCBI lineage: Eukaryota > Metazoa > Chordata > Amphibia > Anura > Ascaphidae > Ascaphus > Ascaphus truei. The sequence continues at coordinate 23,472,213 of NC_134489.1, forward strand.
ATAGAGAGAAACAGAGAGAATAAATACAGGTGAGAGAAAGCGAGGGGGCAGAGGATAGAGACGAAGGCAGCGTCCATACAGCCTTCGACCATGCGGAGGCGTGCGTGTGCGTGACGTCACCCGCGTGAAGCGGGAGCGTTTTGTGGACAAGGCAGACGCGCCGTGGGGGCGTGTCTAGGGGCGCCTGTGAAGTCACTGCTCATGTGACCTGCCCGTCGCGCCGAGAAATCCGTTTGAACTGATTCCTCGCGCACCGCGCGCCCCCTCCTGGTCAAAGGCAACGTGATCGCGCTGCGCGCACGCCTCCGCACGGTCTTTGGCAGCATGGCCGCCGCCGAAGACAACGGGAGAGATAGAGAGACAGAGAGAGAGGACGGAGCGTGCGTGTGCGTGCCGGAGCGCCTGGCGGCGCGTGCACCAGTTTCAGCCGCGACCTGTGGCATGCGGTTGCGCATCGGGAGAAGAGCAGGAGATCGCGACGGGGACGCGTGGTGGGGGCGTGGCCATGACGTCACGCGGCTGGTTCACCCTCATTGGTTGAACCGCCGCCGTGGCAAACGCTCGGCCGCCGCTCCCAAAATCTTGTCTTTTGGCGAAGGTGGGCACGCACCGCGCTTTGTGCCGGCGCAGCCTCGAGCAGTGGGGGCGAGGAGTCCTGGCACATCTTATCCCTCTATTACACACGTTCTTCCTTATAGCACTGGGAGCGATGTATCAGAGCGCCCCAGCTGCAGCATCGGGGCAAACAATAACCCCACATTTATCAAGGAAAAAAAGCCCTGCCACGGAAACCAGTGGCATTTTCTCGTGCGCTAAATCTCGCGCGCCGCTTTTGCACCAATCGTGCTCCAGCTTTGCACTCCGTAGACTTTAATAAATAAAATAGCATCAATTATCAATAACAATTCATCGTTTGCGCACCACCTAATACAAACGCTGAGTGTGTGTGTGTTCTGTGGCTAAGTGCTTTCGCTAGGTTGCATTGTGCATGCATATGTCTCGTCTGTGCGTCACACAGCTTACAATCTATTGGTCGGTGTCTGAGGCACAGAGAGATAACGTGGGTCACAAGGAGCCCACGCTGGGATTTGAGGGTCACTCGCTACAAAAGCAGTGACACCGCCACGAGAGAGCTCCCTCAGTATAACACCCGGTGCTACCCCGGATTGGGAAGGATCCGTCTCCCGGGCTCCTCACCCCGGGACACACCAGCCGTCGCCCCCTTGCAGTGGTGACAGTGACACAGGCCTGCCCTCTGATCCTGTCCCCTGGGCACACGTGGGAGCCGGCCACACAACAAAAGGCAGAGCCACGGAGAGAGGTGGTAAACCCGCTGCCAATTAGAGGGGACAGGGGGACATTATTTTCCAATTTGTGACTTGTGAGCCAGGGGTCAGACCCTGGTAATGATCATTCTGCAGACTCCCCGCCGAGCACACGCTGCAGCTCACCGCCTCCCGCCACGTGTGCGGGGCAGGAGGAGCGGGGAGACACAGCTTTACAGGCACACTGTACACAGAGCGGGGAGACACGGGGTTATATGCACACTGTACACAGAGCGGGGAGACACGGGGTTATATGCACACTGTACACAGAGCGGGGAGACACAGGGTTATATGCACACTGTACACAGAGCGGGGAGACACATGGTTATATGCACACTGTACACAGAGCTGGGAGATACGGGGTTATATACACACTATACACAGAGCTGGGAGATACGGGGTTATGTACACACTATACACAGAGCTGGGAGATACGGTGTTATATACACACTGTACACAGAGCTGGGAGATACGGTGTTATATACACACTATACACAGAGCTGGGAGATACGGGGTTATGTACACACTATACACAGAGCTGGGAGATACGGGGTTATGTACACACTATACACAGAGCTGGGAGATACGGGGTTATATACACACTATACACAGAGCTGGGAGATACGGGGTTATGTACACACTATACACAGAGCTGGGAGATACGGTGTTATATACACACTATACACAGAGCTGGGAGACACGGGGTTATGTACACTATACACAGAGCTGGGAGATACGGGGTTATGTACACACTATACACAGAGCTGGGAGACACGGGGTTATATGCACACTGTACACAGAGCTGGGAGATACGGGGTTATATACACACTATACACAGAGCTGGGAGATACGGTGTTATATACACACTATACACAGAGCTGGGAGAAACAGGGTTATGTACACACTATACACAGAGCTGGGAGATACGGGGTTATGTACACACTATACACAGAGCTGGGAGACACGGGGTTATGTACACACTATACAGAGCTGGGAGATACGGGGTTATGTACACACTATACACAGAGCTGGGATACACGGGGTTATATGCACACTGTACACAGAGCTGGGAGATACGGTGTTATATACACACTATACACAGAGCTGGGAGATACGGTGTTATATACACACTATACACAGAGCTGGGAGATACGGGGTTATGTACACACTATACACAGAGCTGGGAGACACAGGGTTATGTACACACTATACACAGAGCTGGGAGATACGGGGTTATGTACACACTATACACAGAGCTGGGAGAAACGGGGTTATGTACACACTATACACAGAGCTGGGAGATACGGGGTTATGTACACACTATACACAGAGCTGGGAGACACGGGGTTATGTACACACTATACACAGAGCTGGGACATACGGGGTTATGTACACACTATACACAGAGCTGGGAGACACAGGGTTATATGCACACTATACACAGAGCTGGGAGATACGGTGTTATATACACACTATACACAGAGCTGGGAGATACGGGGTTATGTACACACTGTACACAGAGCTGGGAGACACGGGGTTATATGCACACTATACACAGAGCTGGGAGAAACGGGGTTATGTACACACTGTACACAGAGCTGGGAGATACGGGGTTATGTACACACTATACACAGAGCTGGGAGATACGGTGTTATATACACACTATACACAGAGCTGGGAGAAATGGGGTTATGTACACACTATACACAGAGCTGGGAGATACGGGGTTATATACACACTATACACAGAGCTGGGAGATACGGGGTTATATACACACTATACACAGAGCTGGGAGATACGGGGTTATATACACACTATACACAGAGCTGGGAGATACGTGGTTATATACACACTATACACAGAGCTGGGAGATACAGTGTTATATACACACTATACACAGAGCTGGGAGACACGGGGTTATATGCACACTATAGACAGAGTTGGGAGATATGGGTTTATATACAGAGCTGTGCTGTGAGATATGGGGTTATATACACACAGAGCTGAGAGATATGGGGTTATATACACACCGAGTTGAGAGATATGCCTTTATATACACTATATACAGAGCCAGGAGATATGGGGTTATATAAACACTATAAACAAAGCTGGGAGATGTGGGGTTATATACACACTATATCAGAGCTGTGCTGTGAGATATGGGGTTATATACACACTATATACAGAGCTGTGAGATATGGGGTTATATACACACTATATACAGAGCTGGTATATATGGGGTTATATACACACTATATCAGAGCTGTGCTGTGAGATATGGGGTTATATACACACTATATCAGAGCTGTGAGATATGGGGTTATACTGTACACACACTATATACAGAGCTATGCTGTGAGATATGGGGTTATATACACACTATATCAGAGCTGTGAGATATGGGGTTATACACACACTATATACAGAGCTGTGAGATATGGGGTTATACACACACTATATACAGAGCTGTGAGATATGGGGTTATACACACACTATATACAGAGCTGTGAGATATGGGGTTATATACACAGTATATCAGAGCTGTGCTGTGAGATATGGGGTTGTATACACACTACAGTATATACAGAGCTGGTATATATGGGGTTATATACACACTATATCAGAGCTGTGCTGTGAGATATGGGGTTATATACACACTATATCAGAGCTGTGAGATATGGGGTTATATACACACTATATACAGAGCTGTGAGATATGGGGTTATATACAAATATACAGAGCTGTACTGGGAGATATGGGGTTATATACACACTATATACAGAGCTGTGCTGGGAGACATGGGGTTATATACACACTATATACAGAGCTGTGCTGGAGATATGGGGTTATATACACACTATATACAGAGCTGTGCTGGGAGATATGGGGTCATATACACACTATATACAGAGCTGGGAGATATGGGGTTATATACACACTATATACAGAGCTGTGCTGGGAGATATGGGGTTATATACACACTATATCAGAGCTGTGCTGGGAGATATGGGGTTATATACACACTATATACAGAGCTGGGAGATATGGGGTTATATACACACTATATACAGAGCTGTGCTGGGATATATGGGGTTATACACACACCAAATACAGAGCTGTGCTGGGAGATATGGGTTATATACACACTATATACAGAGCTGTGCTGGGAGATATGGGGTTATATACACACTATATACAGAGCTGTGCTGGGAGATATGGGGTTATATACACACTATATACAGAGCTGTGCTGGGAGATATGGGGTTATATACACACTATATACAGAGCTGTGCTGGGAGATATGGGGTTATACACACACTATATACAGAGCTGTGCTTGGAGATGTGGGGTTATACACACACTATATACAGAGCTGTGCTGGGAGATGTGGGTTATACACACACTATATACAGAGCTGTGCTGGGAGATATGGGGTTATACACACACTATATACAGAGCTGTGCTGGGAGATATGGGGTTATACACACACTATATACAGAGCTGTGCTGGGAGATATGGGGTTATACACACACTATATACAGAGCTGTGCTGGGAGATATGGGGTTATACACACACTATATACAGAGCTGTGCTGGGAGATATGGGGTTATACACACACTATATACAGAGCTGTGCTGGGAGATATGGGGTTATACACACACTATATTACAGAGCTGTGCTGGGAGATATGGGGTTATACACACACTATATACAGAGCTGTGCTGGGAGATATGGGTTATACACACACTATATACAGAGCTGTGCTGGGAGATATGGGTTATACACACACTATATACAGAGCTGTGCTGGGAGATATGGGTTATACACACACTATATACAGAGCTGTGCTGGGAGATATGGGTTATACACACACTATATACAGAGCTGTGCTGGGAGATATGGGGTTATACACACACTATATACAGAGCTGTGCTGGGAGATATGGGGTTATACACACACTATATACAGAGCTGTGCTGGGAGATATGGGGTTATACACACACTATATACAGAGCTGTGCTGGGAGATATGGGGTTAAACACACACTATATACAGAGCTGTGCTGGGAGATATGGGTTATACACACACTATATACAGAGCTGTGCTGGGAGATATGGGGTTATACACACACTATATACAGAGCTGTGCTGGGAGATATGGGGTTATACACACACTATATACAGAGCTGTGCTAGGAGATATGGGGTTATACACACACTATATACAGAGCTGTGCTGGAGATATGGGGTTATACACACACTATATACAGAGCTGTGCTGGGAGATATGGGGTTATACACACACTATATACAGAGCTGTGCTGGGAAGATATGGGTTTATACACACACTATACAGAGCTGTGCTGGGAGATATGGGGTTATACACACACTATATACAGAGCTGTGCTGGAAGATATGGGGTTATACACACACTATATACAGAGCTGTGCTGGGAGATATGGGGTTATACACACACTATATACAGAGCTGTGCTGGGAGATATGGGGTTATACACACACTATATACAGAGCTGTGCTGGGAGATATGGGGTTATACACACACTATATACAGAGCTGTGCTGGGAGATATGGGGTTATACACACACTATATACAGAGCTGTGCTGGGAGATATGGGGTTATACACACACTATATACAGAGCTGTGCTGGGAGATATGGGGTTATACACACACTATATACAGAGCTGTGCTGGGAGATATGGGGTTATACACACACTATATACAGAGCTGTGCTGGGAGATATGGGGTTATACACACACTATATACAGAGCTGTGCTGGGAGATATGGGGTTATACACACACTATATACAGAGCTGTGCTGGGAGATATTGGGGTTATACACACACTATATACAGAGCTGTGCTGGGAGATATGGGGTTATACACACACTATATACAGAGCTGTGCTGGGAGATATGGGGTTATACACACACTATATACAGAGCTGTGCTGGGAGATATGGGGTTATACACACACTATATACAGAGCTGTGCTGGGAGATATGGGGTTATACACACCACTATATACAGAGCTGTGCTGGGAGATATGGGGTTATACACACACTATATACAGAGCTGTGCTGGGAGATATGGGGTTATACACACACTATATACAGAGCTGTGCTGGGAGATATGGGTTATACACACACTATATACAGAGCTGTGCTGGGAGATATGGGGTTATACAACACACTATATACAGAGCTGTGCTGGGAGATATGGGGTTATACACACACTATATACAGAGCTGTGCTGGGAGATATGGGGTTATACACACACTATATACAGAGCTGTGCTGGGAGATATGGGGTTATACACACACTATATACAGAGCTGTGCTGGGAGATATGGGGTTATACACACACTATATACAGAGCTGTGCTGGAGATATGGGGTTATACACACACTATATACAGAGCTGTGCTGGGAGATATGGGGTTATACACACACTATATACAGAGCTGTGCTGGGAGATATGGGGTTATACACCACACTATATACAGAGCTGTGCTGGGAGATATGGGGTTATACACACACTATATACAGAGCTGTGCTGGGAGATATGGGGTTATACACACACTATATACAGAGCTGTGCTGGGAGATATGGGGTTATACACACACTATATACAGAGCTGTGCTGGAGATATGGGGTTATACACACACTATATACAGAGCTGTGCTGGGAGATATGGGGTTATACACACACTATATACAGAGCTGTGCTGGGAGATATGGGGTTATACACACACTATATACAGAGCTGTGCTGGGAGATATGGGGTTATACACACACTATATACAGAGCTGTGCTGGGAGATATGGGGTTATACACACACTATATACAGAGCTGTGCTGGGAGATATGGGGTTATACACACACTATATACAGAGCTGTGCTGGGAGATATGGGGTTATACACACACTATATACAGAGCTGTGCTGGGAGATATGGGGTTATACACACACTATATACAGAGCTGTGCTGGGAGATATGGGGTTATACACACACTATATACAGAGCTGTGCTGGGAGATATGGGGTTATACACACACTATATACAGAGCTGTGCTGGGAGATATGGGGTTATACACACACTATATACAGAGCTGTGCTGGGAGATATGGGGTTATACACACACTATATACAGAGCTGTGCTGGGAGATATGGGGTTATACACACACTATATACAGAGCTGTGCTGGGAGATATGGGGTTATACACACACTATATACAGAGCTGTGCTGGAGATATGGGTTATACACACACTATACAGAGCTGTGCTGGGAGATATGGGGTTATACACACACTATATACAGAGCTGTGCTGGGAGATATGGGGTTATACACACACTATATACAGAGCTGTGCTGGGAGATATGGGGTTATACACACACTATATACAGAGCTGTGCTGGGAGATATGGGGTTATACACACACTATATACAGAGCTGTGCTGGGAGATATGGGGTTATACACACACTATATACAGAGCTGTGCTGGGAGATATGGGGTTATACACACACTATATACAGAGCTGTGCTGGGAGATATGGGGTTATACACACACTATATACAGAGCTGTGCTGGGAGATATGGGGTTATACACACACTATATACAGAGCTGTGCTGGGAGATATGGGGTTATACACACACTATATACAGAGCTGTGCTGGGAGATATGGGGTTATACACACACTATATACAGAGCTGTGCTGGGAGATATGGGGTTATACACACACTATATACAGAGCTGTGCTGGGAGATATGGGGTTATACACACACTATATACAGAGCTGTGCTGGGAGATATGGGGTTATACACACACTATATACAGAGCTGTGCTGGGAGATATGGGGTTATACACACACTATATACAGAGCTGTGCTGGGAGATATGGGGTTATACACACACTATATACAGAGCTGTGCTGGGAGATATGGGGTTATACACACACTATATACAGAGCTGTGCTGGGAGATATGGGGTTATACACACACTATATACAGAGCTGTGCTGGGAGATATGGGGTTATACACACACTATATACAGAGCTGTGCTGGGAGATATGGGGTTATACACACACTATATACAGAGCTGTGCTGGGAGATATGGGGTTATACACACACTATATACAGAGCTGTGCTGGGAGATATGGGGTTATACACACACTATATACAGAGCTGTGCTGGGAGATATGGGGTTATACACACACTATATACAGAGCTGTGCTGGGAGATATGGGGTTATACACACACTATATACAGAGCTGTGCTGGGAGATATGGGGTTATACACACACTATATACAGAGCTGTGCTGGGAGATATGGGGTTATACACACACTATATACAGAGCTGTGCTGGGAGATATGGGGTTATACACACACTATATACAGAGCTGTGCTGGGAGATATGGGGTTATACACACACTATATACAGAGCTGTGCTGGGAGATATGGGGTTATACACACACTATATACAGAGCTGTGCTGGGAGATATGGGGTTATACACACACTATATACAGAGCTGTGCTGGGAGATATGGGGTTATACACACACTATATACAGAGCTGTGCTGGGAGATATGGGGTTATACACACACTATATACAGAGCTGTGCTGGGAGATATGGGGTTATACACACACTATATACAGAGCTGTGCTGGGAGATATGGGGTTATACACACACTATATACAGAGCTGTGCTGGGAGATATGGGGTTATACACACACTATATACAGAGCTGTGCTGGGAGATATGGGGTTATACACACACTATATACAGAGCTGTGCTGGGAGATATGGGGTTATACACACACTATATACAGAGCTGTGCTGGGAGATATGGGGTTATACACACACTATATACAGAGCTGTGCTGGGAGATATGGGGTTATACACACACTATATACAGAGCTGTGCTGGGAGATATGGGGTTATACACACACTATATACAGAGCTGTGCTGGGAGATATGGGGTTATACACACACTATATACAGAGCTGTGCTGGGAGATATGGGGTTATACACACACTATATACAGAGCTGTGCTGGGAGATATGGGGTTATACACACACTATATACAGAGCTGTGCTGGGAGATATGGGGTTATACACACACTATATACAGAGCTGTGCTGGGAGATATGGGGTTATACACACACTATATACAGAGCTGTGCTGGGAGATATGGGGTTATACACACACTATATACAGAGCTGTGCTGGGAGATATGGGGTTATACACACACTATATACAGAGCTGTGCTGGGAGATATGGGGTTATACACACACTATATACAGAGCTGTGCTGGGAGATATGGGGTTATACACACACTATATACAGAGCTGTGCTGGGAGATATGGGGTTATCCCACCGGTATTAACACTACTAGCATTCTTACACTCAACTCTGCTAAAGTTGTTCCCCTGAAGTGGCAGCCCATACCCACTGCCCCCCCCCCCCTCCAAATCCATGCAGGGGGCATTTAGTATCAGGACGTCCCGCTGGGACCCTGGAGGTGCACCTGTCAATCAAACCCTGTGACAGACACGTCTACTTGCTGGGCTGTATATTACAGTGACCATCGTCAGGGGTACAGAGGAAGGGGGGGGGCAACTTGCATCTCCTTATAGAGAGTAAGGAGGGGTACAGAGGAAGGAGGGGGGGGGGGCAACTTGCATCTCCTTATAGAGAGTAAGTTCACTGTGCGGCCTGCTACCTGCGTTTGTCAGACTATGCATTACTGCGTCATAGAAACAGCACAGCTGTGCGGGGGGAGAAGCCCCAATATATTCACCTATACTGCGTCATAGAAACAGCACAGCTGTGCGGGGGGAGAAGCCCCAATATATTCACCTATACTGCGTCATAGAAACAGCACAGCTGTGCGGGGGGAGAAGCCCCAATATATTCACCTATACAGAGCCCCTTCATATAAGGACAGTGTGTATGTTTGTTTATATATATATATATCACATAAGAAGATCACTTGTGAGCCCAGACATGTGAATGTGCGCACAAGTGATCTTTTTATATGCTATCCAGTGGAGGTTTCTGGTCGCCTTTTTCACCCACCATATCTTAAAATGTATATATATATGTATGTATATACGCACACACTTTAAAATATATATATATATACACACTTTAAAATATGTATATTTTACACCCACACCCCACACCACACACACACACACACACACACACACACACACACACACACACACACACACACACACACACACACACACACACACACACACAATGTGACAGCACATTAGTATCACTTGACCCACCCAGTCTGCTTATTATCAGGAGTTAAACCATTATTTAATCTCTGTCCGTTCCCCACACATTAGTCTTCCCTTGAGTGTTTTTTCAGGGTGTTCTGCATTTGCCCCTCAGCTGGGCGGCTGCTCCATGCGCCCACTACTCAGTGACGCGGGACCTCCCAATATAACCCCCCCCCCCCTCCCGTGCCATCAGCTCCAGAGGGGGGACTTCTTCTCCCCCCCCCCCCCCCCCGGCTTCTTCCTCTTCTCCTTTCGCCCCGCTCCTTATTCTTCTGCCCCCACCCACCCCCCATCAAGCAGAGAGAACGCGGGGGGGGGGGGGGGAATCACAGCGGCGTTACCGCGAGACGGCAGGATATTGGGCATCTCGTTAGCGGCGCGCACAGAACCAATCAGGGCGAAATTATGCAGTCATGTAAGAAATAATATCTATTAGGCTAATTTAATCAGCGCATACTTTACAGATGGATTAGAATGCAGAATCCAATTATTTCAGACATTGCGGCTACGCCGGACCCGCGGCCCCTCTCATATAGGAGTAGGGGGGGGGGGGGGTGTCTCTGATATTAACCCCTTCAGTATCAGAGGGGACGCCAAAAAAATACCATACTGCGGGCCCCTCACAAACTACAACGATATAATCCTCACTTAAGGATTAACCTCTTCAGTGCTAGCGGGGCCGGAAATAAATCGCTGCGTAGTGTGGGCGACGCGCCAGGCAGGGTGGTGCGGGCGACGCGCCAGGCAGGGCGGTGCGGGCGACGTGGCAGGCAGGGCGGTGCGGGCGACGCGCCAGGGAGGGTGGTGTGGGAGACGCGCCAGGCAGGGCGGTGCGGGCGACGCGCCAGGCAGGGCGGTGCGGGCGACGCGCCAGGCAGGGTGGTGCGGGCGATGTGGCAGGCAGGGGGGTGCGGGCGACGCGCCAGGGAGGGTGGTGCGGGCGACGCGCCAGGGAGGGTGGTGCGGGTGACGCGCCAGGCAGGGGGGGTGCGGGCGACGCGCCAGGCAGGGTGGTGCGGGCGACGCGCCAGGCAGGGTGGTGCGGGCGACGCGCCAGGCAGGGTGGTGCGGGCGACGCGCCAGGCAGGGTGGTGCGGGCGACGCGCCAGGCAGGGTGGTGCGGTTTCCACTGAGCTCACCGAGTTCATTACAATAAATATTCCAAACAGAGACAAGCAAAACTAACACCAATACAGCAACAACCCCAAGAGCTGGCAGTCTAACCGAGCTCACAGAGGCACAGGGAGGGAATAGGAATTGGGCAAAGTGGTGTTGACCATACCCAAATCATATTACCCATCACATTCTGTGTACAAGGCCGGAGGGAGATGAGTGGCACCCTGGTACAGTGCTGTGCACACTGGCAGCATCTTATCGCTGCTATAGGGACATAACCTGCAGTGCTTGCAGTACAGACAGCAGCCACCAGGTGGCCCCCCACTTCTTCCATCTGACTGGGGCTTGATCTATTAAAATCCACTCCCCCCCCCATCCCAAAGACAACAGCACCAGATTCACCTGACACCCCGCTGCGGGAAAGGTTTATTCACCCTCTCATAAACCTAGTGCAGAGTTTTTGTGCCAGTTTTGCAGCTTTGCTAAATAATCCTGTGAATTCTGACCCCCCCCCCCCCCCTAATGCAGCACTATGGGGCATTACCGGGCCATGCAGCTGTAACTCCTTCCCTGCTGGGGGCAGGACCGCCACACTGCCGAAATGATGCCACCATATTGCAGGGCGCTGTTGATGTGACCCCCTGCACTGCCTCACACACGGACAGCGCTCCGGCATCTAGACGCGCGCCCAGCTTTTTAAACGTCCGCTTCACCGTTGAATAAATGTGAGATTTTTACATGTAGGCCCAAAAGCCTAACTCCCCCAAACTCAAGTGGACATACATCACACACCCGGCTCTCACTAGGGGAGCGTGGAGGGACCGGGCCTGACGGGAGGCGAGAATGCTACTGCGAAGTCAAACATTCCCAGAGGCGGCCATATTTCATAGGTCCCACAAAAGCAGCTGCACTTCTGGAAATTGGTGGGCTCCTTCGTGCAGGGGGCTCAACTCCAGGCCTGCCCCCCCTCCAACAGGTCAGGTTTTCAGGATATCCCAACTTCAGCACAAGTGGCTCAATCAGTCCCTGCTTCAGCACAGGTGGCTCCATCAGTCCCTGCTTCAGCACAGGTGGCTCAGTGTTTCAGTCTTTGACAGAGCCACTGATTGAGCCACCTGTGCAGAACCAGAGATATCCTAAAAACCTGACCTGTTGGGGGAGGGGGGGGGGGGCTTGAGGACAGGAGTTGAGCACCCCCTGCCTTAGTGTACCTCGGTGCCCCCACCTCCCCGCGTGGCACCAGGGCAGCACGCCGGCCCGGTGAGAGTCAGCGTCTCGGTGTCTAATTAGTGGCCTTGCTGGTCGCAGCTGGCGTGGCTGAGCGGGGGGTGATTAATTCAATTAGCTGCTACAGGAAACAACAACAAAAATAGTTTGATTGCTCCCCAATTATCCTTAGCACAAAAAAGTGAGAGCGGGCGGGGGGGCTATCTGTTCCTAGAGGTACTGCGATGTCCTAGAGGTGCACTGCACACCTAGTGCCCACCTCCCAGGCGCAGCATTTATATCCGCTGTGCCGTCTAGTCCTAGAGGTACTGCGATGTCCTAGAGGTGCCCACCTCCCAGGTGCAGCATTTATATCCGCTGTGCCGTCTAGTCCTAGAGGTACTGCGATGTCCTAGAGGTGCCCACCTCCCAGGTGCAGCATTTATATCCGCTGTGCCGTCTAGTCCTAGAGGTATGGGCGTTTTACCCCAGTGACCAGGCTCCATATCCCGCACACAGCCCTGGAGGTACTAGAGGTGCTGGGTAGTGTTGCTCACTCTTAGAGGTGCCGAGGGTTATCTGATCATGGGGAGGAGCGATCTAGTCGGAACGTCGCTGGCCTTAGAAGTGGTTGAACCCACTTCAAATCCCACTGTCGGCTGTCCCAGTGCTGTTTCCTCCTTGTGCACCTCGGCATTTAGGAGCCGATTGTCAGCTCTTGGGGTCAGGGCTCCATAGTCACAAGTGACTCAAGGGAGCTCTGATCGCTAAACATTTCTGTGAACAGAGCTGTGTATACAGGAAAGAAGCGCTATTATTCCATCTGGTCTTAGAGGTGGCAAGTACTGTGCTGTGCAGTCCTAGTGGTGACCCCCTGTGTGTCCCCCCGAAGGACATATGTAAGGTCCGGCTGTCTGCTGCTCCTCTCTCACACTTTGATTTGCTGTGGGAGGTGAGGGGTTAACAGCTGACACGTCTGTCCCCCCCGGGAACAGTCTCTCTCACGCGGGGACATTTCTCATTACGGACACTCTGCCGGAATTAATCAAGGTGAAAATTGCAATCAATCTCCTGCTGTGAGCAGGGGCTGGCACGGGCTGCCCGCGTGGCAGACACAGGCTGAGAGCAGAG
>NC_134489.1:23491289-23493789 GCF_040206685.1 Ascaphus truei
GAGGAGAGGGGAGGAGAAAGGAGGGGGTGAGAGGAGAAGGTGGTGGAGAAAGGAGGGGGGGTGGAGAAAGGAGGGGGGGTGGAGAGAGGAGAGGGGTGGAGAGAGGAGAGGGGGAGAGTGAAAAGGGGGAGAGTGAAAAGGGGGGGCGTGAGAAGGGGGAAAGACTAAGGCAGGTAGGGGGGAAAGACTAAGGCGGGTAGGGGGGAGAGGATAGGGCGGGTAGGGGGGAGAGGATAGGGCGGGTAGGGGGGAGAGGATAGGGCGGGTAGGGGGGAGAGGATAGGGCGGGTAGGGGGGAGAGGATAGGGCGGGTAGGGGGGAGAGGATAGGGCGGGTAGGGGGGAGAGGATAGGGCGGGTAGGGGGGAGGATAGGGCGGGTAGGGGGGGGAGGATAGGGCGGGTAGGATAGGGCGGGTAGGGGGGAGAGGATAGGGCGGGTAGGGGGGAGAGGATAGGGCGGGTAGGGGGGAGAGGATAGGGCGGGTAGGGGGGAGAGGATAGGGCGGGTAGGGGGGAGAGGATAGGGCGGGTAGGGGGGAGAGGATAGGGCGGGTAGGGGGGAGAGAGATGGGTAAAGAAATGAGGCGAGGAGGAGAATGGTTGAATGAGAGGGTGGGGAAAGGGGAGGGAAGAGGGCAAATATAGGGGGAAAAAGGGGGAGATGAGAAGTGGGAGGGGTAGAGGGAAAGAGAGAACAGAGGAGAGAAGTGAGGGAAAGGGGAGAAGAGACGGAGCAGGACATTTCTGGGGACATTTTGCATTTGCGCCTCTATTTACACCTTATTTGGACCGGGGACTGCCCCGTTTCCCTGCGGTGCCGAAAAGGGAACACCAAGCGTTAACGGCCATGCCAAGGCAGGAGGTGGCCCTTGCACCAGAGGGTGGTGACAACAGCCCGTGCCAGCGACCGAGGACCCGATTACAGCGAGTTAATGAGGTGAGGTGACCCTGTCTGGCAGAGACAGGAGCCAGGGCAAGTAAATAGGGGAGGGCAGGAGCAGGGGGGGAGCGCGGGGGGAGCGCGGGCAGCCTGCACACCACTTAGCAGGATAATAAAGGAAATCATCCTTGATTATCAGTGCTAATTTGGACACTGCCGGTAGCTTGTTATGCGTGCTCTGAGTAGCATTTAATTAATTCAATTGCTTGTTAATGGGGGAAGTGACATGTGGGGAGCAGATGACACGAGGCACAGATGGGTCAGTGCAGCTCAAAGTGACTCTCTGTCCCGGCCGAACCCTCCCCTCCCAATCACCGGACCTCCCCCCCCCCCCCCCGCCCCACTCCAAAAATCAGGGGGACATCTGCAGGGTGCTGGCCTCTGAAGTAGGACAGCAGGCCAACTTCATGCGGCCCAAACGCTTTGTCTGATTTCCCCAATATGCCCAAAAATATATTTTGGATTGTAAGCTCTGTGGGCAAGGAGCATACAGTGTCTATATTAGGGGCAGTGACGAAGTGCAACACTGCATTTGTAATGTACCCTGCACAGCGTCCCACTGCACTTTGTAATGTACCCTGCACAGCATCCCACTGCACTTTGTAATGTACCCTGCACAGCGTCCCACTGCACTTTGTAATGTACCCTGCACAGCGTCCCACTGCACTTTGTAATGTACCCTGCACAGCGTCCCACTGCACTTTGTAATGTACCCTGCACAGCGTCCCACTGCACTTTGTAATGTACCCTGCACAGCGTCCCACTGCACTTTGTAATGTACCCTGCACAGCGTCCCACTGCACTTTGTAATGTACCCTGCACAGCATCCCACTGCACTTTGTAATGTACCCTGCACAGCGTCCCACTGCACTTTGTAATGTACCCTGCACAGCGTCCCACTGCACTTTGTAATGTACCCTGCACAGCGTCCCACTGCACTTTGTAATGTACCCTGCACAGCGTCCCACTGCACTTTGTAATGTACCCTGCACAGCGTCCCACTGCACTTTGTAATGTACCCTGCACAGCGTCCCACTGCACTTTGTAATGTACCCTGCACAGCGTCCCACTGCACTTTGTAATGTACCCTGCACAGCGTCCCACTGCACTTTGTAATGTACCCTGCACAGCGTCCCACTGCACTTTGTAATGTACCCTGCACAGCGTCCCACTGCACTTTGTAATGTACCCT
This sequence comes from Ascaphus truei, assembly GCF_040206685.1. NCBI lineage: Eukaryota > Metazoa > Chordata > Amphibia > Anura > Ascaphidae > Ascaphus > Ascaphus truei. The sequence continues at coordinate 23,493,423 of NC_134489.1, forward strand.
GCACAGCGTCCCACTGCACTTTGTAATGTACCCTGCACAGCGTCCCACTGCACTTTGTAATGTACCCTGCACAGCGTCCCACTGCACTTTGTAATGTACCCTGCACAGCGTCCCACTGCACTTTGTAATGTACCCTGCACAGCGTCCCACTGCACTTTGTAATGTACCCTGCACAGCGTCCCACTGCACTTTGTAATGTACCCTGCACAGCGTCCCACTGCACTTTGTAATGTACACTGCACAGCGTCCCACTGCACTTTGTAATGTACCCTGCACAGCGTCCCACTGCACTTTGTAATGTACACTGCACAGCGTCCCACTGCACTTTGTAATGTACCCTGCACAGTGTCCCACTGCACTTTGTAAT
>NC_134489.1:23498789-23503789 GCF_040206685.1 Ascaphus truei
ATTAGAAGGTGGTGACAGGTATGTGTCCCTGATGCCTGTGTATTAGAAGGCGGTGAGAGTTATGTGTCCCTGATGTCTGTGTATTAGAAGGTTGTGAGAGGTATGTGTCCCTGATGTCTGTGTATTAGAAGGTGCTGAGAGGTATGTGTCCCTGATGACTGTGTATTAGGAGGGGGTGAGAGGTATGTGTCCCTGATGTCTCTATTAGGAGAGAGGTATGTGTCCCTGATGCCTGTGTATTAGAAGGTGGTGAGAGGTATGTGTCCCTGATGTCTGTGTATTAGAAGGAGGAGAAAGGTATGTGTCCCTCATGTCTGTGTATTAGAAGGTGGTGAGAGGTATGTGTCCCTGATGTCTGTGTATTAGAAGGTGGTGAGAGGTATGTGTCCCTGATGCCTGTGTATTAGAAGGTGGTGAGAGGTATGTGTCCCTGATGTCTCTATTAGGAGGAGAGAGGTATGTGTCCCTGATGTCTCTATTAGGAGGAGAGAGGTATGTGTCCCTGATGTCTGTGTATTAGAAGGTGGTGAGAGGTATGTGTCCCTGATGTCTGTGTATTAGAAGGTGGTGAGAGGTATGTGTCCCTGATGTCTGTGTATTAGAAGGTGGTGAGAGGTATATGTCCCTGATGTCTGTGTATTAGAAGGTTGTGAGAGGTATGTGTCCCTGATGTCTGTGTATTAGAAGGTGCTGAGAGGTATGTGTCCCTGATGACTGTGTATTAGGAGGGGGTGAGAGGTATGTGTCCCTGATGTCTCTATTAGGAGGAGAGAGGTATGTGTCCCTGATGCCTGTGTATTAGAAGGTGGTGAGAGGTATGTGTCCCTGATGTCTGTGTATTAGAAGGAGGAGAAAGGTATGTGTCCCTGATGTCTGTGTATTAGAAGGTGGTGAGAGGTATGTGTCCCTGATGTCTGTGTATTAGAAGGTGGTGAGAGGTATGTGTCCCTGATGCCTGTGTATTAGAAGGTGGTGAGAGGTATGTGTCCCTGATGTCTCTATTAGGAGGAGAGAGGTATGTGTCCCTGATGTCTGTGTATTAGAAGGTGGTGAGAGGTATGTGTCCCTGATGTCTGTGTATTAGAAGGTGGTGAGAGGTATGTGTCCCTGATGTCTGTGTATTAGAAGGTGGTGAGAGGTATATGTCCCTGATGTCTGTGTATTAGAAGGTGGTGAGAGGTATGTGTCCCTGATGCCTGTGTATTAGAAGGTGGTGAGAGGTATGTGTCCCTGATGTCTGTGTATTAGAAGGTGGTGAGAGGTATGTGTCCCTGATGTCTGTGTATTAGAAGATGGTGAGAGGTATGTGTCCCTGATGTCTGTGTATTAGAAGGTGGTGAGAGGTATGTGTCCCTGATGTCTCTATTAGGAGGAGAGAGGTATGTGTCCTTGATGTCAGTGTTTTTAAAATATTTATTTCCGATGTATATGTAAGCATGTGTTAGTAATGTCTCTGTAGATACATACTCTTGGTGTCCCTATGGTTCCAGGTGTGTGTGTGTTCCTGTTGTCCCTGCTGGTCTTGGTGTCCCTATGCTTCCAGGTGTGTGTTCCAGGTGTATGTAATCTCGGTGTCCCTATGCTTCCAGGTGTGTGTTCCAGGTGTATGTAATCTTGGTGTCCCTATGGTTCCAGGTGTGTGTTCCTGGTGTCCCTGTGGTTCCAGGTGTATGTAATCTCGGTGTCCCTATGGTTCCAGGTGTGTGTTCCTGGTGTCCCTATGGTTCCAGGTGTGTGTTCCTGGTGTCCCCTGTGGTTCCAGGTGTATGTAATCTCGGTGTCCCTGTGGTTCCAGGTGTGTGTTCCAGGTGTATGTCATCTTGGTGTCCCTATGGTTCCAGGTGTGTGTGTGTTCCTGTTGTCCCTGCTGTTCTTGGTGTCCCTATGCTTCCAGGTGTGTGTTCCAGGTGTATGTCATCTTGGTGTCCCTATGGTTCCAGGTGTGTGTTCCTGGTGTCCCTGTGGTTCCAGGTGTATGTAATCTCGGTGTCCCCGTGGTTCCAGGTATTTGTGCGCACGGATCTTACTTACTTTGTGCGTCGCAATCCACACAGTGCGAGTTTCCTGGGAGGTTGCGGATGGACTGCAGAGCCAAAGCCTCATTCTGGCTGGTGAGACGCGACTGAGCGAGAGGGGGAGAAAGAAGGTCAACTAAAACAGCGAGATCAGCAGGGAGCGCGGGGGCAGTAATGGACTAGCAGAGGCGGCTGCTACGTGGAGTCTGGAGGTGTAGTGTCTGAGCTGTGTATGTCAGGGTGTTCGTAGTGATCTTCCTGCAGCGCTAGGCGGAGGTGCGGTGGCTGAGCTCACAGACCCTCCTCCTCCTCACCTTGTTCTTGCTGCTCTCGCAGGACTGCAGACTGGCCAGAATCTGGCTCTCGACGGCCTGCACCCAGGCGTCCCTCTCTTCGTAGCTGGTGGCTTCAAAGTGCCAGCTCTGACCGGTGAGAGACACAATGATAAACTCAAAGTTCTCCTCTTGCTCTGGAACACAGAAAGAGAGGGAGGGGAGGGAGGCGGGTGTCAATCCAACAGAGGCCCAGTTTCGGGGTCCCCTAGGGTGGTGGAACAGGATGGAGAAGATGATGTGTAATGTTTAAGGGGCCACAATTAGGATGCAGGACGTCGATGCTGTATTCTCGGCTCTGCCTCTGGAAGGATGTGCGATCTTAGGAAGTAACCTATACAATCCCCTCCCCCTACGCTGCCTTATTACCCCTCCCTGAATTGCACCCGGTGTTATAATTCAGGGGTGATAACACCCAGCTCACTGTTTAACCGCGCATTGCGTCAGCTAGTATATAATAAGTCAGTAGGGCTATTATCAGCTACCCCTTAGGTCAGGGTTTTTTAAAACTTTTGTACCTACATCACCCCTAAGGGACCAACAAGGTCCCCAATCGCCCCATACCAATAATTCTATATATGACGTACCGGTACCGTTTCAATATTCTGATTTCATATGCCAGGAAAAGGAATAAGGACATTCCTCGACGTAGGCACAAAGCAAAAATACCACAAGTCAGATACAAATGTCATTTAATGCTCCGAAAAGTGAACAAAAAGAAACCTCAACTTGAAAACAGAAAATAAATAAAAGCACCAAAAATCAGTAGCTCGACTGAAACGTTTAGTATGGGGCTCTCTCCGTGTTACAAGTACGTGTAACGAACAAGAGGGGAAAGAATGGGTGGGTCCCGGCCGACCCGCGCATTCATGTGGCGGGAGATAAAGAAGCGTTCACACGATGTATCAGCCACGTGTTATTTTAATAGAATAAAAGTAATAAAAGGGTACAAATAAAGAATGGAAACGAATGTTTGATGTCTCAAGATTAGATCATTTTTAATATTCCAAAAATTAAATCTTCAACAAATCCCAGCACCTTCTCAATCACCCCCTTCAATCGCTCCCTGAAACTCCTTCAATCACCCCCGGGGGTGAAATCCCCCCTTGGTTAAGAACCCCTGCCTTAGGGGATGGAGGGGGCCTCTGTTATTGGGTCACTAGATGACATTTCCTCTGCTGCCCTCTCTTTGCAGGAACCTTCTCTTACTACAGAAGAGCGAAGTGTCACTAACGCCAATGAACCTAATAAATGAGGCAACAGAAACACACCCAAACCTCACAGGAGGTCCCTTCAGTGGCCATACAGAGAGAGAAGTGGGGAGTATGGGCAGCCCTGGACTGATACACTGGCACACGTGCCCAGTGACAGCTTTGGTGGTATCACTCAGCTGTTAGAATCATGCCACACATTACAAGGAAGGCCGAGTCCCTCATCAACCTTATGAAACACTGTTTTAAACCCCATAAATGCACGCATGGGATGGAAGCAGAATTCAGGGGTGAGCCCCGATCACAGGAAGGGATCTCTTTTAAGGATCCCTTATACAAGCATGGATAAAAACAATGCCCCTGAGGTTGCCTTTGTGCTTTCCTTAAGCATTCTTTCCTTTCCTCCGTGGCTGCCTGGAAGTACCCACTCATATTCTTGTAGGGCTTTCTAGAATGCAAGAAATAGCTGAATGTTCCGAGCACCAACCAACAGGAGGCAGAGAACACGGAACTTTCGCGTGTGATGTAGTTTCATCTCCGCTCGGCTCTTACCGACCTCGCATTGATACGCAGTGTTTCACATGAGAGGGGCTGTTTAGATATCAGCGTATTCTCCATCACATATCCCAAAACTTAAAAAATATATAATCAAAAAATAAATAGATGATACCGTTCTGTGGCTAACGAAATGCTTTTATTTGTGCGAGCTTTCGAGATACACTGATCTCTTCTTCTGGCGATGTTACAATGAATGAAGCAAAAGGTATACTTAAAAACAGTGTCTCTTGGAATGTTATCTGTGCTGGTCCTTCCCCCGGTGTGGATGTGTTTAATGGCTAGAGGGGGCTGAAAGCAAGTGATGGAAGAGTGTGTGTGTATCTGTGTGAATATAAATGAACGGAGAGCCCACAGTATATACAGTGCTTTACAAAAGGTGTGTGTGGAGTGGGAGTATATATAAATGGTGTGGGTAGGTGTGGAAATGTGAGAGATTGTAGCACAACTAAAAGTGTGCGTGGATACTATGTGGTCCCTATAGGTGTATAGGGATGGAAAAACAAGGAGTATTAGTATGTGTAAGAGACAGCTGTATGTGCATACATATAGCACATAGTATCCACACACACTTTTAGTTGTAATTCCACATCTACCCACACCATTTATATCCACTCCCACTCCACACACACCTTTTGTAAAGCACTGTATATAATGTGGGCTCTCCATTAATTTATATTCACACAGATACACACACACACACACACACACACACTTACATCACTTGCTTTCAGGAACCTTTTGACACCTCTAGCCATTAAACACATCCACACCGGGGAAAGGACCAGCACAAATAACATTCCAATAGACACTGTTTTTAAGTATACCTTTTGCTTGCTTCATTCATTGTAACATCGCCGGAAGAAGAGATCAGTGTATCTCGAAAG
>NC_134489.1:23508789-23532046 GCF_040206685.1 Ascaphus truei
ACTGGTCCCCGTGTAATGCAGGGACTGGGCCCCGTGTAATGCAGGGACTGGTCCCCGTGTAATGCAGGGACTGGTCCCCGTGTAATGCAGGGACTGGGCCCCGTGTAATGCAGGGACTGGTCCCCGTGTAATGCAGGGACTGGGCCCCGTGTAATGCAGGGACTGGTCCCCGTGTAATGCAGGGACTGGTCCCCGTGTAATGCAGGGACTGGTCCCCGTGTAATGCAGGGACTGGTCCCCGTGTAATGCAGGGACTGGTCCCCGTGTAATGCAGGGACTGGTCCCCGTGTAATGCAGGGACTGGTCCCCGTGTAATGCAGGGACTGGTCCCCGTGTAATGCAGGGACTGGTCCCCGTGTAATGCAGGGACTGGTCCCCGTGTAATGCAGGGACTGGTCCCCGTGTAATGCAGGGACTGGTCCCCGTGTAATGCAGGGACTGGTCCCCGTGTAATGCAGGGACTGGTCCCCGTGTAATGCAGGGACTGGTCCCCGTGTAATGCAGGGACTGGTCCCCGTGTAATGCAGGGACTGGTCCCCGTGTAATGCAGGGACTGGTCCCCGTGTAATACAGAGACTGGTCCCTGTGTAATGCAGGGACTGGTCCCCGTGTAATGCAGGGACTGGTCCCCGTGTAATGCAGGGACTGGTCCCTGTGTAATGCAGGGACTGGTCCCCGTGCAATGCAGGGACTGGTCCCCGTGTAATGCAGGGACTGGTCCCCGTGTAATACAGAGACTGGTCCCCGTGTAATGCAGGGACTGGTCCCCGTGTAATGCAGGTACTGGTCCCCGTGTAATGCAGGGACTGGTCCCCGTGTAATGCAGGGACTGGTCCCCGTGTAATGCAGGGACTGGTCCCCGTGTAATGCAGGGACTGGTCCCCGTGTAATACAGAGACTGGGCCCCTTATAATAAGCGCAGTCTGGGATCATACTCTGCTACAAAAAAAGCCGCTGTTTATCAAGTGAGAACACAAATCCCAAATATAACGCGCCACAACGGAGGGAAGTGTCAAAACGCGGCTACAAACTGCGCTCTGCAGCCACATGCGTGCGCCAGTCTGCGCCGGCTGAGCGCCGCCACCTCGCTAGTTGGGAGCTCAGGACAATATTTAATGATATAAAAAGGATTAGGTATTTTCTTATAGAAAACCCCATCGTGCAGGGAGCCCGCGGCGGTGTGGCGTGCAAAGAGCCCGCGGCGGTGTGGCGTGCAGGGAGCCCGCGGCGGTGTGGCGTGCAAAGAGCCCGCGGCGGTGTGGCGTGCAGGGAACCCGCGGCGGTGTGGCGTGCAGGGAGCCCGCGCGGTGTGGCGTGCAGGGAGCCCGCGGGGGTGTGGCGTGCAGGGAGCCCGCGGCGGTGTCGTGTGCAGGGAGCCCGCGGCGGTGTGGCGTGCAGGGAGCTTGCGGAGGTGTGGCGTGCAGGGAGCCCGCGGCGGTGTGGCGTGCAGGGAGCCCGCGGCGGTGTGGCGTGCAGGGAGCCCGCGGCGGTGTGGCGTGCAGGGAGCCCGCGGCGGTGTGGCGTGCAGGGAGCCCGCGGCGGTGTGGCGTGCAGGGAGCCCGCGGCGGTGTGGCGTGCAGGGAGCCCGCGGCGGTGTGGCGTGCAGGGAGCCCGCGCGGTGTGGCGTGCAGGGAGCCCGCGCGGTGTGGCGTGCAGGGAGCCCGCGGCGGTGTGGCGTGCAGGGAGCCCGCGGCGGTGTGACGTGCAGGGAGCCCGCGGCGGTGTGGCGTGCAGGGAGCTTGCGGAGGTGTGGCGTGCAGGGAGCCCGCGGCGGTGTGGCGTGCAGGGAGCCCGCGGCGGTGTGACGTGCAGGGAGCCCGCGGCGGTGTGGCGTGCAGGGAGCTCGCGGCGGTGTGGCGTGCAGGGAGCCCGCTGCGGTGTGGCGTGCAGGGAGCCCGCGGCGGTGTGGCGTGCAGGGAGCCCGCGGCGGTGTGGCGTGCAGGGAGCCCGCGGCGGTGTGACGTGCAGGGAGCCCGCGGCGGTGTGACGTGCAGGGAGCCCGCGGCGGTGTGGCGTGCAGGGAGCTTGCGGAGGTGTGGCGTGCAGGGAGCCCGCGGCGGTGTGACGTGCAGGGAGCCCGCGGCGGTGTGGCGTGCAGGGAGCCCGCGGCGGTGTGGCGTGCAGGGAGCCCGCGGCGGTGTGGCGTGCAGGGAGCCCGCGGCGGTGTGGCGTGCAGGGAGCCCGCGGGGGTGTGGCGTGCAGGGAGCCCGCGGCGGTGTGGCGTGCAGGGAGCCCGCGGCGGTGTGGCGTGCAGGGAGCCCGCGGCGGTGTGGCGTGCAGGGAACCCGCGGGGGTGTGGCGTGCAGGGAGCCCGCGGCGGTGTGGCGTGCAGGGAGCCCGCGGCGGTGTGGCGTGCAGGGAGCCCGCGGCGGTGTGGCGTGCAGGGAGCCCGCGGCGGTGTGGCGTGCAGGGAGCCCGCGGCGGTGTGGCGTGCAGGGAGCCCGCGGCGGTGTGGCGTGCAGGGAGCCCGCGGCGGTGTGACGTGCAGGGAGCCCGCGGCGGTGTGGCGTGCAGGGAGCTCGCGGCGGTGTGGCGTGCAGGGAGCCCGCTGCGGTGTGGCGTGCAGGGAGCCCGCGGCGGTGTGGCGTGCAGGGAGCCCGCGGCGGTGTGGCGTGCAGGGAGCCCGCGGCGGTGTGGCGTGCAGGGAGCCCGCGGGGGTGTGGCGTGCAGGGAGCCCGCGGGGGTGTGGCGTGCAGGGAGCCCGCGGCGGTGTGGCGTGCAGGGAGCCCGCGGCGGTGTGGCGTGCAGGGAGCCCGCGGCGGTGTGGCGTACTGGGGTCCACTCTGCGGATAATACAGACACGCCGCTGTGCGGATAATACAGACACGCGCTGCTCTACGTATAAGACAGACACACGCCCCGCTCTGCGTATAAGACACATACACGCCCCGCTCTGCGTATAAGACACATACACGCCCCGCTCTGCGTATAAGACACATACACACGGTGCATATAATACGGATGCTCTGCTGCTGCTGTTCCCAATGACGGGTGACATCACTAAGTGACCAGCTGACTGTCACAGTGACATGCCACCGCCTTCCGCTGCAAAGTTAATTAAAAACAAATAAGGTGCATCTCATACCTGAGCCCAGGTGCAGAATGTGACCACACAGGACGCACAGGTGCACACACCTGCGGACACAGGAAACCCCTGCACAGCCCATGGCCTCTAATGAGGGCCCTGGCAGGGATCGGATTTCAAAGGGTTAATTAAAGGGGTCCTCGTCTAATGAGAGACTGTGATCAGTGAAGCACTGGAGCCTCGCGCTGCAGCTGTGTACGGTCCCCCCTACAGCAGGGGAGGCCAACTCCAGTCCTCAAGAGCCACCAACAGGTCAGGTTTTCAGGATAACCCCATCTTCAGCACAGGAGGCTCAATGATTGAGCCACCTGTGCTGAAGCAGGGACTGATTGAGCCACCTGTGCTGAAGCAGGGACTGATTGAGCCACCTGTGCTGAAACTGGGACTGATTGAGCCACCCGTGCTGAAGCAGGGATATCCTAAAAACCGTACCTGTTGGTGGCCCTTGACGACTGGAGTTGGCCTTCCCTGCCCTATACTGTAGTTCCAAATGTCTTGGGATTGAGCGGGTATCAGACAGGAAACATCCCCATCATTCACAAGGAGAGGCAGGAGGAGGACTTCGCATTGCGTGGGACGTTACCCATCTACATCACCCATTTACCACTCTTCACACATTCACGCCAGCCTGTATATGTCTCTGTCCGAGCCCTGCGTGTCTCTCAACTGACCCCGCAAGGGACACCAAACGGATGCTGATGGAGCAACCCTGGCTGGACCACTGTGGTCACTAGACACCTGTTATACATACACCGCGTGTGCCTCTTTCTATGGGTATTACAGTGGGATGGGGCTCTCAGGAACCCCCCAAATCAGAGCAGGTTCCACCCGAAACCTGGCCAAGGGAGAAAAGGCATCGGCAGTCCAGTGACAGGAAGGTCTTGCCTGGGCGCACCATGTAGAAGTAGGTCATACAAAAATAAGCCAGGCACTCGCAGGTCAAAGAGCAGAGGGGAAAACACCTTTCAAATAAAATAATCCATGTTTTGGTTTTATTGAAAAAACAAAAAAAAAGTTTTTTCTCTCTGCTTTTCTGAGCTGTGAGTGCCTTGTTTGTGTATACAAACGTGCACACGTGTGCACACTCACACGCGCGCGCACACTCACACGCACACACACACACTCGCGCACACACACTCACTCACACTCACTCATGCGCACACTCACTCTCGTGCGCACTCGCACACACTCACTCTCGCGCACACACACTCTCGCGTGCACACACTCACTCACACTCGCACACACTCATGCGCACTCACACACTTACTCGTGCGCACACTCACGTGCTCGCACACTCACGTGAGCGTGCACTCGCAGACCCTCACTCGTGCGCACGCACTCACACGCGTGCACACACGAAATGAAAGTATTATAGAGCAATTGGAGGAGTTATAGGGAGGGGTTATATGGGGGAATTGGAGGAGTTATAGGGAGCGGTTATATGGGACAATAGGAGGAGTTATAGGGAGGGATTATATGGGGCAATAGGAGGAGTTATAGGGAGCGGTTATATGGAGTAACAGGAGCTGTTTGATAATAAGATGTAACCATTTCAGCCTGATTATTTCCTCCTGGCTATAGTAATAAGGAAGTCGGATGGCGATTTATCCCCTTCTCTGACAGAGCGGCTGCTTGGTGCTGTTTTGCCACGAGTTTCTGCTCCCCCTCCAGGCAGTGAAGCGGTTAATGTGTGTGTGACTGCGCCCTGCTTGCGGCCCGCACAGGGGAGCCGAAGCACACCCATGCTCAGCGACGCAGGAGGCGGAGCTTGCGTCGCAGGGGGGGGAAGTGGCCTTACCTTCGGCGGTACCGGATAGCCCGTCGGCCTTGAAGTTGCTGGTGCTCTTCTTCCGGCGATGCTTTTTCCGGTTGGCGTGCGGGGAGGGTGGCGGGTCCAGCTTGGGGCTCGTGGTGCTGGAGATGCTGGGACTGGAACACACGGAGTCTCCCAGGCCTGTGTCTGGGACAGGGACACAAACACCGGGCGGTCAGCAACCCGTGTACCGAGAGTAACAGGCAGCACAGGCACAGTGCTATTCATTGTCTCAATTGGAAGCACCGGGACAGCCAACGATTATTTCTCGAGAAAGAGGCCGGCACGATTTGCCGCACAATGCCGCGAGCCCCGCTTATCCTAAACAACCCAGACTTCAGGGACCCCAGATACATCGTCACCCGCACAGGCACCAGTAACCTCCGGCAGGGAAACGCTGCAGAGTTAGGTTGCGCTTGTAGTGCCGGCGACGGCAAAACAAATGTATTGCTGCCGTCGCGTGCGCTTGTAGAAGAAGCGAAGCGATGGCGCGACGGATTGGTCGCAATCGCTGGAAGTCAATTTCATTTTTCCAGCGACCGCAGCGTGACGTCAGTGTCGCGTCGCTGGCGACAGCACTATAAGCGCGGCCTTACACAACAGTTTCCCACTACAACAATTATAATAATGTCCGCCCTGCTGCCTAGTGGTGTCCCGGATCCAACCATCCAGCACATCAACACAGAGCTGGATCCCACCAACCAGCACATCAACACAGAGCTGGATCCCACCAACCAGCACATCAACACAGAGCTGGATCCCACCAACCAGCACATCAACACAGAGCTGGATCCCACCAACCAGCACATCAACACAGAGCTGGATCCCACCAATCAGCACACCAACACAGAGCTGGATCCCACCAACCAGCACATCAACCAGAGCTGGATCCCACCAACCAGCACATCAACACAGAGCTGGATCCCACCAACCAGCACATCAACCAGAGCTGGATCCTACCAACCAGCACATCAACACAGAGCTGGATCCCACCAACCAGCACATCAACCAGAGCTGGATCCCACCAACCAGCACATCAACACAGAGCTGGATCCAACCAACCAGCACAGAGCTGGATCCAACCAACCAGCACATCAATGTAGAGCCGGATCCAACCCACCAGCACATTAACACAGAGCTGGATCCCACCATCCAGCACACCAACACAGAGCTGGATCCAACCAACCAGCACATCAACACAGAGCTGGATCCCACCAACCAGCACATCAACACAGAGCTGGATCCCACCAACCAGCACATCAACACAGAGCTGGATCCCACCAACCAGCACATCAACACAGAGCTGGATCCCACCAACCAGCACATCAACACAGAGCTGGATCCCACCAACCAGCACATCAACAAAGAGCTGGATCCCACCAACCAGCACATCAACACAGAGCTGGATCCAACCAACCAGCACATCAACAAAGAGCTGGATCCCACCATCCAGCACATCAACACAGAGCTGGATCCCACCAACCAGCACATCAACACAGAGCTGGATCCCACCAACCAGCACATCAACACAGAGCTGGATCCCACCAACCAGCACATCAACACAGAGCTGGATCCAACCAATCAGCACATCAACACAGAGCTGGATCCCATCAACCAGCACACCAACACAGAGCTGGATCCCATCAACCAGCACATTAACACAGAGCTGGATCCAACCAACCAGCACATCAACACAGAGCTGGATCCTATCAACCAGCACATCAACACAGAGCTGGATCCCATCAACCAGCACATCAACACAGAGCTGGATCCTACCAACCAGTACACCAACACAGAGCTGGATCCCACCAACCAGCACATCAACACAGAGCTGGATCCTACCAACCAGTACACCAACACAGAGCTGGATCCCACCAACCAGCACATCAACACAGAGCTGGATCCAACCAACCAGCACATCAACACAGAGCTGCCCAGAAGATGCACATCTTGGCTCTGGGTGACTACGCAAAGCCTCAACATCTGTTCGACCACGTGCACGTCAACCAGCAAGGCCTGCGCTACTTAGAAAGATGTCCCACCATAACCACAAGACACACAGCATTAATGAGACACAGAGGAACCCAGACAGACAACGGGATTGCAAAAAAACACACTTGGCGCCACAGAACAACCTTACGCCAACTACCTCCAAGATCAGGCCAACTGTCAGCAAATAACTAAATTAAATTAGGACACTGCTCAATACCGTCTGTGCCGGGCTGATGCAAGTGTGCAAAAGGCTTTATACATAAAATATTCTTTTGTCCGTATAGCTAAGCCAAACAGACATACACGACATATACATGTGGGTGCAGAGAACAAAAGAAACTAATTAAGAATGCACCCCTAATCATCAAGAGAGGCTAGTCATCTGAACTCATCATCAAGAGAGGCTAGTCATCTGAACCCATATCATCAAGAGAGGCTAGTCATCTGAACCCATATCATCAAGAGAGGCTAGTCATCTGAACCCATATCATCAAGAGAGGCTAGTCATCTGAACCCATATCATCAAGAGAGGCTAGTCATCTGAACCCATATCATCAAGAGAGGCTAGTCATCTAAACCCATATCATCAAGAGAGGCTAGTCATCTGAACCCATATCATCAAGAGAGGCTAGTCATCTGAACCCATATCATCAAGAGAGGCTAGTCATCTGAACCCATATCAAGTTATGTTTACAGCTTCGCTCATTGGAAGGTATCAAATATCTATGACGGGATTCTGAATTCATCTGGAATATTCAGGGCCTGAATGCTTCAGCTTTTGGGTCTAAAACACAAGAACCAGACTTTATAACCCAAAGAGAGGAGGCATCTCATAACCGTTACATGGAGCTCCTAGTGCCAGCCCCAAAACACCGAGCTGTGAAACGAGCCCGTCACTCAGGAGGCATCATAATATGGTACAAAGCTCGAGCGCAAAATAAATCCCCTAACGGGGAGGTACCCACATCATCAAGTGAAAAGCTCCATGTTCACCCATCAATCTGACATCTACCTCTGTGCAGAATACACCCCCCTCTCATTCTCCCCTTTACAAGCCGGGGAGCGTTGCGCACAATGGGACATTTGGTGGCGAATGTTATTCCGTGCCCAAATGCCTGCTGGTGCTTCGCCGCAACTCATCCCGCGGCCGCAATCCCCGCCGCCGGCCGCTTCTAAGGTAAGTTTAGGGTAGGTGGTTAATTGAAGGGGTTTTAGGGTAAGGGTTTAGGAGAGGGGGTTTTAGGGTAAGGGTTTAGGGTAGGGGGTTTTAGGGTAAGGGTTTAGGAGAGGGGGTTTTAGGGTAAGGCACTTACCTTAGCGGCGGCGGGGCGATTGGCCGCCATGCGCGCGTGCAGCAGGGAGGACGGGGGCCGCAGCCTTACACCCCCCCACAAAGGCAGAGCTATCAGTCACAGTTTTGCTCTCTGAGATCGCGCCCCACAATGCACTGCAAGGGCACAATCTTGGAGAGCAGAGTGGTAACGGACAATTCAGCCCCCGGGGAACAAAACCAAATTAATGGTGTCCCATAAAAAAAGCTAAAAAAAACAGTGGCGGTGGTGAGAGGATACAGTGCCGGCGGTGAGAGGAGGCAGTGGCGGCGGTGGGAGCAGGCAGTGGCGGCGGTGAGAGCAGGCAGTGGCGGCGGTGAGAGCAGGCAGTGGCGGCGGTGAGAGCAGGCAGTGGCGGCGGTGAGAGCAGGCAGTGGCGGCGGTGAGAGCAGGCAGTGGCGGCGGTGAGAGCAGGCAGTGGCGGCGGTGAGAGCAGGCAGTGGCGGCGGTGAGAGCAGGCAGTGGCGGCGGTGAGAGCAGGCAGTGGCGGCGGTGAGAGCAGGCAGTGGCGGCGGTGAGAGCAGGCAGTGGCGGCGGTGAGAGCAGGCAGTGGCGGCGGTGAGAGCAGGCAGTGGCGGCGGTGAGAGCAGGCAGTGGCGGCGGTGAGAGCAGGCAGTGGCGGCGGTGAGAGCAGGCTGGGACCAGTATATGGGACGCACAAAAAACAGCAACCCTCCATGGAAAAGAAGCCCCTGAACATTATATCAGCACCTATCACAGACGCAGAGGCGCCCCATAACGCACCCCTATTCCTAACCGCTACACAATGTTAGAATTTGCCCACTTTTTATACATATATAGGCAACACTGGATTGCATTCTGTCATGCCAATAAAGAGGATTTGATGAGATACAAAGAGGGACAGTGAGACAGAGACAGACAAAGAGAGACATATATATATAGAGAGAGACAGACAGAGAGAAAGAGACAGACATAAAGAGAGAGACAGACTGCAAGAGAGACAGAGATCGAGACAGACAGAGACCGAGAGACAGACAGAGACCGGAAAATAGACACACAGAGAGAGAGAGAGAGATGGAGAGTGAGAGGGGGAAAGAGGGAGAGAAACAGCAATGAGGGAGAGACATCATGGAAGAGACAGAAAGAAAGGTAGACAGGGAAAGAGAGGGAGAGAAACAGACAGAGAAATGAGAGAGACAGACACACAAAGAGAGAAATGAGAGAGACAGACACACAAAGAGAGAAATGAGAGAGGGAGAGAATATTGGGGGAAGGGATCCAAAATTATAAACACTGAAAAGCAGAAGAGAAAAACAGAGCATGAATAATAGGGAAAAACAGAAGGAAAAAGGAACGTGTAAATAGGCAGCGGAAGAAAGATATAAGGGAGATAAAGGGAACAAGTGAAATAAAGATTTGGATGGAACGAAGAGATAATACTTCCAGACCGTGCCGTTTCCCTCTCTCCTGACATAGGGCTTATTTTATAGAGCGCGCACACCCTCAATCCCGTTTTATTCTCATTACAAGAACCCATCTGACCCTCTCCCAAAATATACACCCTACTCCTGGGCAGCAGCGATGAGGACGGCTCCGAACTGCGCCGTGTGAAGCCCCAGAGCTGACAGCGACGAGCAGAGGAAGTATAAAATAACATTCAGATCCCATAAATATCAGCGTGAGCGGCAGAGATACGAGCCGCCGCGCGCTCACTGCCGTCACCCTGCCAGCTTCCCTCAAGGACGCACATAACTTATTTTACAATCATTTAGCTTCAGCTCAACTGGAAAATGTGGCAACTTATCTCAGCTGACAGGATGCCACGTACAGTCCCGGCAAAACCGGAGGGGACCACCGTCCAGCTCAGGCCAAACGCGAGACCGCGTCCTGTGATAGAAAGGCCCGAGGGCCACATCCTATGCCAGCAAAACCTGGAGAGCCGCTTTCCAGGCGTGGCCAAAACGTGAGACTGCATTTTATGTGGAAATCGTGAAGGTCACATTCTGTGCCGGCAAAGAATCCGATAAGAACCTCAGGTCTGAGGGTTCAAACCATGTGTGCATACACACACACACACACACACACACACACACACACACACACACACACACACACACGCAGATGAGCATACAGTTATATTTGCGTATATATATATATATATATATATATATATATATATATATATACACACACATATATATATATATATATATATATATATACACACACACACACACACACACGCACGCACGCACGCACGCACGCACGCACGCACGCACGCACGCACGCACGCACGTATAACTCGTCTCCTAATGCCGTTTTGTCTCTCGTCTCCGTATTTTATTAACCCCCTCGCTGCTAGATAAGCCAGCAACGCATTGTGTGAGGTACAGAAGGAACGCTGCATACCTGTGCAAAGTAATGCGTTAGTGGGGCCTGCGGCAGCCACGGGGATTAAACCTATGAGTAACGACAACAAAGGTACTCAGGGAAGTATGTCAGTATTTGCAGCGCAGTGACCAGGGCTGAGGGTGCAGCTCCTCTCCAGATAACATTCGGCTCTGTAAAAGGTCTTCTTCCCCCCTCTTCACCCTGATCACGTATCCACTCCGAGATCCTCCCATAGCCAATAAAATGTTCAATCCGAAATAAATCAACACCCCCCCCCCCCTACTCCCCTACATCCAACACTTTAATACCTCAGAAGTCACACAATGCGCCTCTGATCAAACATTGCATCCTATGGAACGGTACTCTGACCCTTTCATACACACAGGCAGGTGTGAGGTCACAACCGCGAGACTCACACATCTACAAGCAATCTTTTCAGAACCAAGGCTGAATGTGTCACACGTCTCCTTGTGTGCTGTATACAGCGAGTGTATTCCTGGTCTCACACGGAGCGCAGAAATAACACACGTTTAACCACGGCGACACAGACCATTTATAAGGGAAAAAAACAAGTAAAAAGAAAAAAAAAATCACTATTATTTTGACATTTCATAAAGGAACGGCAGCCCTTAAATACATCAGGAGAAGCCATCGGGATACCACACTGTGAGGTCATTGTTACAGCACTGCATGAGGTCATCAGCGAGGGCGGCGCCTAGAGCACCGCAGGTGAGTGTGAGGGAAGCCAGCAGGGTGAGATACCTGTACATGGCATGCTGGGAGGCTGGCGAATGCCCTGCGAACTAGGGGAGTGCCGAGGCCGGCAACCGGGCAAACTCCTTTAACCCTTTCAGCAGCAATTTGTATTAACCCTTCATTGTCAGAGAGGGCTGAAACGCATTGCTTGGCATACAGATATACCACGCGCGGCGCGCTCTTCTGGCTGTAAAAGTAGCCCCGTAGCCAAGGGTTCTCAACTCCAGACACCGCCCCCCCTCACCAGGTCAGGTTTTCAGTATATCCCTGCTTCAGCACAGGTGGCTCAATCAGTCCCTGCTTCAAGCACAGTTGGCTCAATCAATCCTTACTTCAGCACAGGTGCCTCAATCAGTGGCTCAGTTTGAGCCTCTGATTGAGCCACCTGTGCTGAAGCAGGGATATCCTGAAAACCTGACCAGCTGGGAGGGGTCTTGAGGACTGGAGTTGAGCCCCCTGCCACAGCTTATTCTTCCAGCCTCTTCTAAACACAATCTCATGCATTCCCCAGTGATGACTACCTTTCATTCAGGAGCACGCCAAAGCTACCTGCACGCGGGGCTACCCGACCACTTTAAAAATGGCGGCTGCCTCTTCCCGCAGCAGGTAAAGCGCTTATGCAAAAGAATAATAATAATAATAAAAAAAAAAACGTAATAGGACGTTATGATTCTATCCGCACTTCCCATCCTCCGCGTTCTCTCCCCGGCCAGCAACCCCTCGCGGCGTCTGGGAAGCCGCTCTCCCCCCCCCCCAACTCGCTACGCACTGCCGGAGCGCTCTGGCAGCGCAAAGGTTTTAACGACAAAACAAGAATCATCTTTTCTGCCAGGCGCGGAGCGGACGGCTTCACTGCTCCACTGACAAATCGCACAAGACAGCTAATTTTAAAAGCCAGGTAGCGGAATGCTACACTCGGCAGAAAGCAGGCGCGGAAATTCATATCACAACGTCCGACTTCTGTCTCGTCCTCTCCCCCCCCCCGCCCCCTGCCCGCTCTCACTCTGACAGTCTTCTCTCTCTCTCTCTCTCTCTCCCCCCTTTTTGCCAGCACCTCCTGTTTGGTGGCCCTACAGATAAAGTCATTTATCTAATTAGGAAAACGTTCGGAGCGGATTTCAAAGGAGGGAGCCACGGGGCACGCACGAGCTGCTTAAAAAAGAGAGAAAAAATAAGATTCTTTTCTGCTGTACCCCCCACGCACGCCTTTAATTGAATGCAGGGGAAAGGGGGGGGGGGGACGGGGGGTGAGGGCATAGAAATGAAATAAGAGCCCAATGTGTGTTATTTTGTCTTGGACAAAAAAGGCACCGGACAATAAGCAGGCATATTCACCAGGCAAAGCGCATTTAAATCCCAGACACAGATGAAATAAAATAAAAAAATAAAAAATAGAGAGAGGGGAAAAGAAATAATAAAAAAAAATATATAAAAAAAAGATAGAACTTCTCTCCCCGGCCCTGCTGATATCACACGCGCATTAGCGCCGCGCTTTTAAAATTCAGAACCTTTTAATGAAAGGAACAGAGAAAGTTTCAATTAAAAGGATTGTACATGTTTGAAGTATAAATGACGGAAAAAAAAAATAGGAAGAAAAAAAAAAATTTACTTAAAAGTGCGGAACTGGGAGCGTTGATCTGGTAGAAAAGGGGACGCCAGCGAGATTGAATTTGCCGTCTGGGGAAGAGGGGGTTGGAGAGGGGGAGTAGGGGGGAGGGACAGTTTCGAAAAAAAAGTTTTATCACAAAGGAATATCAGGAGCATTTATCATTTTCCTCGCATTGCCAAGTCCCGGATTATTCCTCGTTTCCGTTTTTGTCATATTCTTGATGAGTTTTTACGCTGTTGAAGTTAACCCCTGAACGGCTGCGCAACTTGCTGCAGGGAAAACAAAAAACAAACCCCCCCCCCCGGCAGCAAAGAAGTTAATCGAACGGTGGAATGCGATGGGACCCGGGACAGCCGGCGACGACGCGTGTCGCCGACATCAAACATGGGCCGATACACCTGCGCCGGGCTCCCGCCACACGCCGCTTTGTCACTGCGCGTTGTCCTGCAGCAGACTCTGCTATTTCAGATCTTCTCCCACACCACGTGGTCCCTGCAGATTCCGTCAGCCCCCTCTGCTATTCCTGCACCTACCCTGTCTCACTCTGCACCACCAGGGCGCTCGCAGGTCAGGGGGAGGACTGAGCACCGCAAAGAGTTAAAGCAAAGTGCTGGCAGCGGGCAGGGCACTGCGTGTGGGGGTCTAGGCCTCTCTGTGCTGAAGAGCTTACAATCTAATATAGAAGATATCCAAAGACTCAGGGTGACTTGCTCAAGGTCACACATGCTGTTCTCAACAGGCTCGCCTCACTACAAAAAGACCACCGGGCTATACCCCCCCACCTCATCAAGGGAGGCAGCCCACCCCCCCCCCCCCCCCCCATTCCTCACCGATCCCAAACCCCCACATGCTCACGGCTGCAGCACTAACAGGGGCTGGGAAAGAACAAGGCTACTCTTTCCCTTTCAGCTAGATGAATAAAAACACACACAGCCGTCATCTGCTGCTCTACGAGGGCAGTATTGTTCCTCAGTCACAATGCTCACAAATACCATCTCTCACAGGAGACATCTTCAAACCGTCCCCCCCCCCAACACACGGGCATCTTTTTTTGGCTCCATGTTATTATTTCTTCTGAAGACCTCTCTCTTCTCTCCCGTCTCCTCTCCCTCCCCCCCCACCCCCCCCCCCCCAATATTTCCTGAGTCTCAGGAGCACGCGGGAGAAATCTTTCCCTTTCTTCTGCTTTCTCTCTTGGAAGGCAGCGCTTACAGCCTCGTTCCTCCGACTGTCACATCAATGGGGTTACGGCCGGCGACGCGCGTTCCCTTACCTCCGCTGCCCGCAGCACCTGAGAAACCCCAGGCACAGACCCGAGCTCGCGATCCGCACGACTTGGACAAATTGCCGCGGAAAGTTGCTCCCTGCAGATTAACCCCATCGCTGCCGGAAAGGCGCAAGAGGGGAGACGTGCAGAGAGAGAGAGGGGATTGTATGGACAGGTGTAGCGAGGATCAATGGGGAAGGTTTGTGGTTCACAAACTCACCAGACATTGCAACATAATAAACTGGTTTCTTTGCAAGTTGCAAATAAAACAGTTTGTTACCGTATTTCCTGGATTCTAAGGCGCAACCTTTTTTCACATTTTAACGTGTCTGAAATCGGGGTGCGTCTTAGAATCGACGTCTTTGGAGAAAATAAAAAGGGGGCTGCTAGGGGGCGCTGTTGGAGTACGGGCCGGGCGGGACGCTGCAGCCGCCGCAGCGGGGAGGTCTGCTGGGTTACCCGCAGTTGGTGGAGGTAGGAGGTGGTGCTGGTGGGAGGAAGAAGAGGGGAAGGAGGAGCTGGGCACGCACGGGAACTTGTTCCTGTACCAATATGGCCGCTAATGCGAGTCAACGTGAGGATCAAAAGGGTCTCCTACGTGGCAGAATGACGTTCCACCGCCAGTAGTGCTGAGCAGGAGGTTGCCGGTGTCCTCTGAAAATGATTACATCAATGGTGCGTCTTACAATCGATGGCGCCTTGCATTCGAGGATATACGGTATGTTAAAATGTCTTGGGTGAAACTTTATTAGAATAGAGCCACAACCGAACATATCCAGGTATAACTAGGTGGCAGAAGTGGGATCCCGGCCACTCCTCCAGTGCCTGCACTTCACGAAGAAAAAATACAACCAGTGTAATTATGTCAACGGAGTGCGGGCGGACCCAGACTCACACGGGCCAGGAGACATTAGCAGCTTCCTTATAAGAAGCGACTCAACGGCAACAATTTATCACTCGGCAAACAATCAACATTATAAGGCCGTCATTCCCAGCATTAATAGCCTCACATGAACAAATAGCACGATTAGCTTTCAATGAACAAGTCTTCGAGCTCGACAGCTCTCTGGGAAGTCCAGAAAGGTCTTCTAATGCTCGCCCAGCCCAGGCTTTGGCTCTCATTCACATGCATAGGATTGATAAAGTGTAGCACCCTTTTGTGGACCAAGTGCCTTCCAGCACCTATTTGAGACAGGATACTGGGTGTCATTGACCATTTGATCTGACCCGGTACTAGAAGTTCTCATGATAATTTTATTTAAGCTAAGACATGGAAGCAGGGGTGACCAACTCTAGTGCTCAAGACCGCCCAACAGGTCAGGTTTTCAACATATCCCTGCTTCAGCACAGGTGGCTCAAATCAGTCCCAGCTTCAGCACAGGTGGCTCGATCAGTCTCAGCTTCAGCACAGGTGGCTGAATCAGTGGCTCAGTCCTCGACTGAGCCACTGATTGAGCCACCTGTGCTGAAGCAGAGATATCCTGAAAACCTGACCTGGCCCGTGAGGACTGGAGTTGGCCACCACTGCATTAAAGGATCAGCTGCACCCAAAGTGATCTAATGGCAGCGATATTATAAACTGCAATATTTTGAGATATTCTTTTCCAACCCTGAAAGACCTGTCTACGTAGCTACAGTTACATAGTTACATCGCTACATAGTTACATAGTAGTAGTGGGAGAATTCGGATGGCATTTATGTTAACCGTATGTGGTAAAAACAGCAAATGGACATTCTGGGTCCCGCATCAGCAGAAGCCAAAATGTAGTGTGGCACATTATGTTAACCCGTAGGAAGAAGGAGTCTGGCCCGGCTCTTACCGCTGCTGATGGCCGAGTTGGCGATGACGGCGCCCTCGCTCCACTGGTCAGCGCTGGAAACAGAGTAGGACCGCTGGTGCATCCCGTCCATGCGGCTGAAGGAGCCCAGGCTGATCCCGCTCGGGCCGCTGGCCATCTGTGTGACCGATGTGCTGCTGGTCACGTTCCCTGGGGTGGCGAGGACAAGAGGGGAGAGGTTACATCGTCCATCTGCCACTGACCTGGGACCCGTCTCTGCCCCCTGCACTATCAGGCAGAGTATAACCTACAGCCACCTCCTCTGGCACACGGTCACTGCGCCTACAGAATATCATACTCGATACACATGGAGCCGTCTCAGCCGTCCAGCAACATCACCATTGGATCCTGTGGAAACGCTGCAGTGTGCCTGGGTAAGTTAAGGTATCTGGGGGTGAAATTACTCCGGCTACATCTGTACCTAGTATCAAAGTCACGGTACCCAAGTATCTAACATATTGGTGGGCCGCAGGTGGCCCTGGGGGGCTTTGCCTTCCGCCACCAGCCTCAGGGGTGGTCCCCCGGGATAGGGAGGGCGCTGATGTTGCCGTCAAAGTCCGAGCTTCTCCCCCCCGCTCCCTCTCGTCAGCGGTTTTAGGACAGGGCACTCATGAGTAGTGTCTCACTCGGCTCATTATTAGTTTGGAGGGTAAGAGGAGGAGCGGGACAGTTATAATGAGCGCACCCCCATTAAGCAGTTGACCGTAGGGTACATGGAGGAGCTCCAACCTGCGGCTGCAAAGTTTCGGCTCCCTGTGTACTTGGATGAGAGAGGCGCAGCCTTCCCATGTCACTCTCTCTCCTCCTCGTCAACCACTCCCTCCCCGCATGCTACCCACTTCCCACCACGTCACTCTCTCTTACATGTTACCCACTCCCCACCACGTCACTCTCTCTTACATGTTACCCACTCCCCACCACGTCACTCTCTCTTACATGCTACCCACTCCCCACCACGTCACTCTCTCTTACATGCTACCCACTCCCCACCACGTCACTCTCTCTTACATGTTACCCACTCCCCACCACGTCACTCTCTCTTACAAGTTACCCACTCCCCATCACGTCACTCTCTCTTACATGTTACCCACTCCCCACCACGTCACTCTCTCCCCCACCATGTCACTCTCCTCCATATTACCCACACCCTGTCCCTCTCTCCTTCGTTGTTACCCACCAACACTCTCTCCTCGTTGTTACCCCACCAACACTCTCTCCTCCGTTGTTACCCCTCACCCCTTCCCGGGTCACTCTCTCCTCCATGTTACCCACTCCCCAGCACTCTCCCCCACCCTCTTTCCCCCATCTTACCCACTCCAAAATTAAATGGTTGATTGAATAGCTCCTGGATTTGATCCCAGCCTGGTGTGCAACTCTTGCCGACCAAACAGTTGGCAACCTGATATCGTGCCCTGGTATCACGGACCTAACACTTCTATCGGACCCCAGACCTAATTATCTCTGGGACCGTGCGCAGCTAAATAAGCTCCAAGTATGAATAATCTATACGCACTTCTGCCTGTCTAACTCCTACTGTATCCAGCAACCTAACTAGTTTCCTATCAGACCAGTTACGTTTCTCACTATAGTTGTATCTAAAAGCTTCATTATTTCACTCATTTTAATATAAAACTAGAATATCTAAGTATATAAATAGGACAGCTACGTAAATAACTAGAATATTGAGCTATGTTGTATCCAACTTTTTTATCTAATTACATATTTTATTTACCAGGGCCGCAATTATAGGTTTATCCATCTATCGATTTGAAGCTCGTGTTGGTCAAACATAAGCGCTATTATCACCAGCACAAGAAAAGAGGGCAATGAAAAAAAGCGTTGAGCGAGAGGGAGAGAGAGGATGAGTGAGAGAGGGGAGGGAGAAAGAGTGAGAGAGAGAGAGAGAGACAGAGACAGGAGCAAGAGGGAGAGACAGGGAGCGAGAGGAGAGAGAGAGAAAGAGTGAGCGAGAGGGGGGAGAGAAAGAGTGAGCAATAGGGGGAGAGAGAGTGAGTGAGAAGGGGAGAGAGAAAGAGTGAGCGAGAGGAGGAGAGAAAGAGTGTGCGAGAGGGGAGATAGAGAAAGAGTGAGTGAGAGATGGGGAGAGAGTGAGTGAGAGGGGAGAGAGTGAGTGAGCGAGAGAGAAAGAGTGAGCGAGAAGGAAGGGAGAGAGAAAGAGTGAGCGAGAAGGAAGGGGAGAGAGAAAGAGTGAGCGAGAGGGGGAGAGAGGCGAGCGAGAGGGGGGGAGAGAGCGAGCGAGAGGGGGGAGAGAGCGAGCGAGAGGAGGGAGAAAACAAGCGAGCGAGAGGGGGGAGGAGAGTGAGCGAGCGAGAGGGGGAGAGAGTGAGCGAGCGAGAGGGGGAGAGAGTGAGCGAGCGAGGTGAGAGAAAGAATGAGCGAGGGGGGGGAGAGAGAAAGAATGAGCGAGAGAGAGAAAGAGTGAGCGAGAGAGAGAAGGAAAGAGTGAGCGAGAGAGAGAGAAAGAATGAGGGGGAGAGTGCGAGAAAGTGAGCGAGAGGGGAGAGAGAAAGAAAGAGGGAGGAATAAAAAAAAAGGAGTATCCGACAGGGGGAAAGAGAGAAGAAAGTTGTGGGAGAGAAATGGATACATAAAAAAAATAAAAGCCCCTGCCCGATGTGCGGAGTCTGGAAAACCCGTCTCTCTACACCATGCCGCAGAACTTTGTGCCGGTCCAATGACAAGTATCAGAACAAGCAGAATGTTCTGTGCAACCCACATTACAAAGAAAGGGGAGGGGGGGAGAGGTGCCCCTCAGACACACAGAATCGGTTTTGGGTCTCTGCGGGGGTCTTTTTTCCCCCCTTTTCTTTTTCTATTTTTATTATTATGATCCTCACATTCCCGTGCTCCTGCCACAGCGAGGGCGGCGTCAGATCGCGCCTGTCGGCAGCGCGAGGCGTCCTGATAAACAGCCTCTGCAGGACACACAACGGGGATAATGTACACTTAAGTACTATCAATGTGCTGCCATTCTGCACAGCCGATTACTTCCCGCGCCTGTCACTCAAAGGGAAATGGCTGAGCCCATTAGATGGAAACCTTTGCGATGGATCCGAAATGCGTCCTGCAATGCCATTAATCTGAGAGTGCTAGAGGAAGCCTAGCGAGGAGCTCCCTCCGTGAGAACGCTCCTATCCCCCCCACCCCCACCCACCCACCTTGTCTCGTTAATCAAGATCTGCTTATTACCCCCACCACTGTCACGCAGGAAAGAGAGGGGGTCTTAAACGCTCTCATTATGAGACAGCTACAGAGCCAGGCTGAGTGGAAAGTAAGAGAGAAGGAGGGAGCAAGATAGAAAGAGAGAGTTGATGTGAGTGAGAGATGAAGGTGGGGGGGGGATAGAGAGAGATGGTGGGGGGGGGGGAAGAGAGAGAAATGGAGGGGGAGAGAGAAATGGAGGGGAGAGAGAGAGAGGGAGAGATGGAGGGTGGGAGAGAGAGAGTGGGAGAGATGGAGGGGGAGAGAGAGATGGAGCGGGAGAGAGAGATGGAGGGGGAGAGAGAGAGATGGAGGGGGAGAGAGAGAGATGGAGGGGAAGACAGGGAGATGGAGGGGGAGAGAGAGAGATGGAGGGGGAGAGAGAGAGATGGAGGGGGAGAGAGAGAGATGGAGGGGGAAGGGAGATATGAAGGGGGGGAAGAGTTGGAGGGGGGAGAGAGAGAGATGGAGGGATAGAGAGTTGGAGTGGAGAGGGAGAGATAGTTGGGGGGAGACAGATGGAGGAGTAGAGAGTGATGGAGGGGGGGGGGGTGAGAGATGGAGGGGGGAGTGAGAGATGGAGGGGGAGTGAGAGTTGGAGTGGGAGAGAATTGAAGGGGAAGAGAGTTGGAGGGGGAAAGAGATGAACGGAGAATGAAAAAGGGGGAGAGATTAAGGGGGGGGGGCGGGAGATGAAGGGAGAACGAAAGAGGGAGAGGGATGGATGGAGAATGAAGAGAAAGATTAAATGGATAGAAGAGAAAGGAGGAGGAAATAGAACATTCTGCCGACAGAGAGAGACAGAAAAAGAAAGATAAGCAGTGGTGGAGGGGGGGGGGGGGAGGGGGAAGGGGGAAAAGGAGAGGACGACAAAAAGGGGTAAGACAGAAAAGGAGAGGTTGTGAGGGACAAGAAGGAGCAAAGAGAGGGGGAGAAAGAGGGAAGCGCGCTAAAGAGAGAGGAGAGAGACAGGCGATGGGGAGGGGGGGTTCAAAGCAAGTCCGATGGCATTAATATTCATGACAATAATTAGTATTCTAGGTCACTGAATATTCATGCTATTAGTTTGGATTTTATAGGTTTGCGAGATGTTCTGATTGTTGGAGTGTGGAGGAAGCAGCACGATGAGGACTTTTAAGATGTCATCAGCAGTTCAACGCTGAAAACACATTAGTGGTTTGGGTAAAAATCAGCCCCTTGTCTCTTGATGGATTTAACATTACGAGAGAGACCTGGGGCTAGTGGAGAAAGGGGGGGGAGGAGAGCAACACCCCCCCACCCCCCCCAATCTCGGTGTGAGACGCCGGCAACTCACTGGGATTTAAATGTTCTCAACAAGCGATATAGAGATGTGCATCTTATTCTCAGGGAAAAATGCCCTGGGTTGTGGACAGAGAAACCGCCTGCATCGGCGGCACAATTGAAACCGCTTCCCCCCTCATCCACATTCTTGCAGCCATGTGAATAAAGTGGTTAATATCTTATATCGAAGGAGAAATAAATAATGATAAAAAAAATAACAAAGAATAATAGCCGAATATTATTTACGCTGTTTTTATATCTATTAGAGCAGGGGGGGCTCAACTCCCGTCCTCAAGAGCCCCACCCCCCACACCAAACAGGTCAGGTTTTCAGGATATCCCTGCTTCAGCACAGGTGGCTCAAGCAGTGTTAGCTTCAGCACAGGTGGCTCAGTCTGAGCCACCTGTGCTGAAGCAGGGAGATCTTGAAAACCTGACCTGTTTGGGGGGGGGGGGGGAGGGTGGTGTCTTGAGGACTGGAGGTGAGGGTCCCTGCGTTAGAGGGTGATGTATAGTTTTGCTTTGTATATTGTGCGGCCTGCTCGCCTCCAGCCGTCAGCGCGCTGTTACACTACATATTAGGTGCGCGACACACGAGACTCGCTGTCACGGGATTAATTGCTGCCTTTCTTTGCCTCAATTTCCAGCCGTCTGTTTTGGTGTCATGTGCATGTCAGGCTGAGGCAGCCCAAACGTCACCTGTCTGGGACGGGCTTCAGACTGATCGAGTGGGAGACCCGGGGAACCTTCCAGGGGAGGGGGTACCAGGCGTCGGAGAGTTACTGTACAGAGGTAGCGGCCGGTATCGCACAGGCTAACCTATTTTTGGCAGGAAATACACAATGCGGTATTCGAGAGGCGCTATGATGCAAACAAATAAGAGGCATGTCCAAAGTCATTGGGGGAAACGGGAACGCAGCGGCTATGCGCGGGAAAGGAACGCGGCGGGCTCTGCGCGGGACGGGAACGCGGCGGGATCTGCGCGGGATGGGAACGCGGCAGGATGTGAACGCGGCGGGATGGGAACGCGGCGGGCTTGGCTGCTTTGCGCATCACTCTCTGCTCTGCGCGTTACATCACTTAACCCCTTAACATCTAGCACTGCGCCATGCTGCACTGTTCCTCACCGGTGCTGGAAGTGATCTGGAGCCCGCTGACTTCCTTGGTGAGGCCGTTGGTTTTGGGGCTGGCGATCGGCGCGCAGGCCGACGTGCTCGTGGGGGCCTCTTCCCGGAACCTTCACCGTGGTCCTGAGAAGGTCAATCTCTTTCCCGTGGACATTCTGCATGTATCCTGGAACGCAAGCGGAAGAGCCGTCAATGGGCGGGCCAGAAAGAGGGGCGGAGTCTGTGCACGCAAAGGCGGAGCCGGGGAGCGCTAATATCTCACAATCTGCGCAATGCTTCTTTCGCACTATGACATCATCACCAATATATGGGAAAAAAATTAATTAAAAATGCAAGCAGAATGTATAAAATGACGGGCGCGTTTCAGACCGCGCCTCCTCTTGCGCCGCGATCCAGCCACCGGTTTCCTGCATGTGAAGTGTAGGCCCGCGGTAAAAATTCCGTCACTTGTCAATCGAGATCGGGGATCGTTAAATCCGACCATGTTACAGAGACGTAAAAGCGCTATAATTGCTCCGCCTGCAAAATTAAAAGCTCTGTCCGCGTGCGGATTCTGGCCGCGTACTGACCGCAGCGTCAGATTTCTCATTAGGCCCAGGGCGGCAACATTTTTGGGCAGCAAAAACATGTCCACCCCCATTTGCCGCGCTCTTGGGCCTATCGGACCTAATAGCAAGGACTACTTACCTGCGCCGGCCGCCTCCGTTCTGCCGCCGTTTCTCCTGCAAAATCCAGCGTCAAATTACGCGGCGGACGTCACAAAACAACATCACATAGCGTCTCGTTGCCATGGCAGCTGTGACGTCAAATGACATCAGGACGTCGCGTTGCAGTGCGCCGTCACGTTGGTGACGTCCGCGCCGTCATTTGACGCTAGATTCTGAAGGAGAAGCAGGGCGGCAGAAAGGAGGCGGCAGACACAGGCGGATATGGAAGTCGCCGCTGACCGTATATCACTTCCCCCGTCTAATCCGTTATAAACGAAGCGAGTTTAGACAGAGAACTTGGCCATGTGCGCTGAGCAGATCACACGTTCTGTCGCTGCACTTTCCACGGAGAAAGGTTTCTTAAAGCTCCACTGAATATACAGCTCAACCCCCTTATAACGCTGTGCTTGGGGTCCAAAGAATCACCTCGCCCTATAAGCAGATCACGTTAGAAATAATGTACCATTGTATGCATTGTGCAATAAAGTATTTAAGGCACCAATATCGTGTTGTAAAGTATTCATAAATAGGAAAATCGGGAGCCACGCGGGCATCGCGCTATAAGCGGATTCGCGTTGTAACGGATCGCGTTATAAGGGGGTTGAGCTGTACTTGTTTAATTTCTTTTTTTCTAATGGTAAAATCCATGTGCCGGTACTCACAAGAAACTCGTTTTTTTTTTAGGTGCGCGCCAAATAATTTCAAGGGAGAACTTAAAAAAAATTAAATACACAAAACATTGCACTGAATGTTATTTTAATATGATTTATATGTGGCTTCTGTCACTATTTTGGGGGACTGCACCTTTAAGACATTCAACGCGTATGCTAAACGCTTGCACTTTTCAACATTTTGGT
>NC_134489.1:23532246-23562246 GCF_040206685.1 Ascaphus truei
GATGGGGGCCGTGTTACATTGCAGGGGAAGTCACAGCGATGGGGGCCGTGTTACATTGCAGGGGAAGTCAGAGCGATGGGGGCCGTGTTACATTGCAGGGAAGTCACAGCGATGGGGGCCGTGTTACATTGCAGGGGAAGTCACAGCGATGGGGGCCGTGTTACATTGCAGGGAAGTCACAGCGATGGGGGCCGTGTTACATTGCAGGGAAGTCACAGCGATGGGGGCCGTGTTACATTGCAGGGAAGTCACAGCGATGGGGGCCGTGTTACATTGCAGGGGAAGTCACAGCGATGGGGGCCGTGTTACATTGCAGGGGAAGTCACAGCGATGGGGGCCGTGTTACATTGCAGGGGAAGTCACAGCGATGGGGGCCGTGTTACATTGCAGGGAAGTCACAGCGATGGGGGCCGTGTTACATTGCAGGGAAGTCACAGCGATGGGGCGGCCGTGTTACATTGCAGGGAAGTCACAGCGATGGGGGGCCGTGTTACATTGCAGGGGAAGTCACAGCGATGGGGGCCGTGTTACATTGCAGGGAAGTCACAGCGATGGGGGCCGTGTTACATTGCAGGGGAAGTCACAGCGATGGGGGCCGTGTTACATTGCAGGGGAAGTCACAGCGATGGGGGCCGTTACATTGCAGGGAAGTCACAGCGATGGGGGCCGTGTTACATTGCAGGGAAGTCACAGCGATGGGGGCCGTGTTACATTGCAGGGAAGTCACAGCGATGGGGGCCGTGTTACATTGCAGGGGAAGTCACAGCGATGGGGGCCGTGTTACATTGCAGGGGAAGTCACAGCGATGGGGGCCGTGTTACATTGCAGGGAAGTCACAGCGATGGGGGCCGTGTTACATTGCAGGGGAAGTCACAGCGATGGGGGCCGTGTTACATTGCAGGGGAAGTCACAGCGATGGGGGCCGTGTTACATTGCAGGGGAAGTCACAGCGATGGGGGCCGTGTTACATTGCAGGGAAGTCACAGCGATGGGGGCCGTGTTACATTGCAGGGAAGTCACAGCGATGGGGGGCCGTGTTACATTGCAGGGGAAGTCACAGCGATGGGGGCCGTGTTACATTGCAGGGAAGTCACAGCGATGGGGGGCCGTGTTACATTGCAGGGGAAGTCACAGCGATGGGGGCCGTGTTACATTGCAGGGGAAGTCACAGCGATGGGGGCCGTGTTACATTGCAGGGAAGTCACAGCGATGGGGGCCGTGTTACATTGCAGGGAAGTCACAGCGATGGGGGCCGTGTTACATTGCAGGGAAGTCACAGCGATGGGGGCCGTGTTACATTGCAGGGGAAGTCACAGCGATGGGGCCGTGTTACATTGCAGGGGAAGTCACAGCG
Organism: Ascaphus truei; assembly: GCF_040206685.1. Classification (NCBI taxonomy): domain Eukaryota; kingdom Metazoa; phylum Chordata; class Amphibia; order Anura; family Ascaphidae; genus Ascaphus; species Ascaphus truei. The sequence continues at coordinate 23,533,601 of NC_134489.1, forward strand.
ATGGGGGCCGTGTTACATTGCAGGGAAGTCACAGCGATGGGGGCCGTGTTACATTGCAGGGAAGTCACAGCGATGGGGGCCGTGTTACATTGCAGGGGAAGTCACAGCGATGGGGGCCGTGTTACATTGCAGGGGAAGTCACAGCGATGGGGGCCGTGTTACATTGCAGGGAAGTCACAGCGATGGGGGCCGTGTTACATTGCAGGGGAAGTCACAGCGATGGGGGCCGTGTTACATTGCAGGGAAGTCACAGCGATGGGGGCCGTGTTACATTGCAGGGGAAGTCACAGCGATGGGGGCCGTGTTACATTGCAGGGAAGTCACAGCGATGGGGGCCGTGTTACATTGCAGGGAAGTCACAGCGATGGGGGCCGTGTTACATTGCAGGGGAAGTCACAGCGATGGGGGCCCGTGTTACATTGCAGGGGAAGTCACAGCGATGGGGGCCGTGTTACATTGCAGGGGAAGTCACAGCGATGGGGGCCGTGTTACATTGCAGGGGAAGTCACAGCGATGGGGGCCGTGTTACATTGCAGGGAAGTCACAGCGATGGGGGCCGTGTTACATTGCAGGGGAAGTCACAGCGATGGGGGCCGTGTTACATTGCAGGGGAAGTCACAGCGATGGGGGCCGTGTTACATTGCAGGGGAAGTCACAGCGATGGGGGCCGTGTTACATTGCAGGGGAAGTCACAGCGATGGGGGCCGTGTTACATTGCAGGGGAAGTCACAGCGATGGGGGCCGTGTTACATTGCAGGGGAAGTCACAGCGATGGGGGCCGTGTTACATTGCAGGGGAAGTCACAGCGATGGGGGCCGTGTTACATTGCAGGGGAAGTCACAGCGATGGGGGCCGTGTTACATTGCAGGGAAGTCACAGCGATGGGGGCCGTGTTACATTGCAGGGAAGTCACAGCGATGGGGGCCGTGTTACATTGCAGGGAAGTCACAGCGATGGGGGCCGTGTTACATTGCAGGGGAAGTCACAGCGATGGGGGCCGTGTTACATTGCAGGGGAAGTCACAGCGATGGGTGCCGTGTTACATTGCAGGGAAGTCACAGCGATGGGGGCCGTGTTACATTGCAGGGGAAGTCACAGCGATGGGGGCCGTGTTACATTGCAGGGGAAGTCACAGCGATGGGGGCCGTGTTACATTGCAGGGGAAGTCACAGCGATGGGGGCCGTGTTACATTGCAGGGAAGTCACAGCGATGGGGGCCGTGTTACATTGCAGGGGAAGTCACAGCGATGGGGGCCGTGTTACATTGCAGGGAAGTCACAGCGATGGGGGCCGTGTTACATTGCAGGGGAAGTCACAGCGATGGGGGCCGTGTTACATTGCAGGGAAGTCACAGCGATGGGGCCGTGTTACATTGCAGGGAAGTCACAGCGATGGGGGCCGTGTTACATTGCAGGGGAAGTCACAGCGATGGGGGCCGTGTTACATTGCAGGGGAAGTCACAGCGATGGGGGCCGTGTTACATTGCAGGGAAGTCACAGCGATGGGGGCCGTGTTACATTGCAGGGGAAGTCACAGCGATGGGGGCCGTGTTACATTGCAGGGAAGTCACAGCGATGGGGGCCGTGTTACATTGCAGGGGAAGTCACAGCGATGGGGGCCGTGTTACATTGCAGGGGAAGTCACAGCGATGGGGGCCGTGTTACATTGCAGGGGAAGTCACAGCGATGGGGGCCGTGTTACATTGCAGGGGAAGTCACAGCGATGGGGCCGTGTTACATTGCAGGGAAGTCACAGCGATGGGGGCCGTGTTACATTGCAGGGGAAGTCACAGCGATGGGGGCCGTGTTACATTGCAGGGGAAGTCACAGCGATGGGGGCCGTGTTACATTGCAGGGAAGTCACAGCGATGGGGGCCGTGTTACATTGCAGGGAAGTCACAGCGATGGGGGCCGTGTTACATTGCAGGGAAGTCACAGCGATGGGGGCCGTGTTACATTGCAGGGGAAGTCACAGCGATGGGGGCCGTGTTACATTGCAGGGGAAGTCACAGCGATGGGGGCCGTGTTACATTGCAGGGGAAGTCACAGCGATGGGGGCCGTGTTACATTGCAGGGAAGTCACAGCGATGGGGGCCGTGTTACATTGCAGGGAAGTCACAGCGATGGGGGCCGTGTTACATTGCAGGGAAGTCACAGCGATGGGGGCCGTGTTACATTGCAGGGAAGTCACAGCGATGGGGGCCGTGTTACATTGCAGGGAAGTCACAGCGATGGGGGCCGTGTTACATTGCAGGGAAGTCACAGCGATGGGGGCCGTGTTACATTGCAGGGAAGTCACAGCGATGGGGGCCGTGTTACATTGCAGGGGAAGTCACAGCGATGGGGGCCGTGTTACATTGCAGGGAAGTCACAGCGATGGGGGCCGTGTTACATTGCAGGGGAAGTCACAGCGATGGGGGCCGTGTTACATTGCAGGGAAGTCACAGCGATGGGGGCCGTGTTACATTGCAGGGAAGTCACAGCGATGGGGGCCGTGTTACATTGCAGGGGAAGTCACAGCGATGGGGGCCGTGTTACATTGCAGGGAAGTCACAGCGATGGGGGCCGTGTTACATTGCAGGGAAGTCACAGCGATGGGGGCCGTGTTACATTGCAGGGAAGTCACAGCGATGGGGGCCGTGTTACATTGCAGGGAAGTCACAGCGATGGGGGCCCGTGTTACATTGCAGGGAAGTCACAGCGATGGGGGCCGTGTTACATTGCAGGGAAGTCACAGCGATGGGGGCCGTGTTACATTGCAGGGAAGTCACAGCGATGGGGGCCGTGTTACATTGCAGGGAAGTCACAGCGATGGGGGCCGTGTTACATTGCAGGGAAGTCACAGCGATGGGGGCCGTGTTACATTGCAGGGAAGTCACAGCGATGGGGGCCGTGTTACATTGCAGGGAAGTCACAGCGATGGGGGCCGTGTTACATTGCAGGGAAGTCACAGCGATGGGGGCCGTGTTACATTGCAGGGAAGTCACAGCGATGGGGGCCGTGTTACATTGCAGGGAAGTCACAGCGATGGGGGCCGTGTTACATTGCAGGGGAAGTCACAGCGATGGGGGCCGTGTTACATTGCAGGGAAGTCACAGCGATGGGGGCCGTGTTACATTGCAGGGAAGTCACAGCGATGGGGGCCGTGTTACATTGCAGGGAAGTCACAGCGATGGGGGCCGTGTTACATTGCAGGGAAGTCACAGCGATGGGGGCCGTGTTACATTGCAGGGAAGTCACAGCGATGGGGGCCGTGTTACATTGCAGGGAAGTCACAGCGATGGGGGCCGTGTTACATTGCAGGGAAGTCACAGCGATGGGGGCCGTGTTACATTGCAGGGAAGTCACAGCGATGGGGGCCGTGTTACATTGCAGGGAAGTCACAGCGATGGGGGCCGTGTTACATTGCAGGGGAAGTCACAGCGATGGGGGCCGTGTTACATTGCAGGGAAGTCACAGCGATGGGGGGCCGTGTTACATTGCAGGGAAGTCACAGCGATGGGGGCCGTGTTACATTGCAGGGAAGTCACAGCGATGGGGGCCGTGTTACATTGCAGGGAAGTCACAGCGATGGGGGCCGTGTTACATTGCAGGGAAGTCACAGCGATGGGGGGTGGGGGCCGTGTTACATTGCAGGGGAAGTCACAGCGATGGGGGCCGTGTTACATTGCAGGGGAAGTCACAGCGATGGGGGCCGTGTTACATTGCAGGGAAGTCACAGCGATGGGGGCCGTGTTACATTGCAGGGAAGTCACAGCGATGGGGGCCGTGTTACATTGCAGGGAAGTCACAGCGATGGGGGCCGTGTTACATTGCAGGGAAGTCACAGCGATGGGGGCCGTGTTACATTGCAGGGAAGTCACAGCGATGGGGGCCGTGTTACATTGCAGGGGAAGTCACAGCGATGGGGGCCGTGTTACATTGCAGGGGAAGTCACAGCGATGGGGGCCGTGTTACATTGCAGGGGAAGTCACAGCGATGGGGCCGTGTTACATTGCAGGGAAGTCACAGCGATGGGGGCCGTGTTACATTGCAGGGAAGTCACAGCGATGGGGGCCGTGTTACATTGCAGGGAAGTCACAGCGATGGGGGCCGTGTTACATTGCAGGGGAAGTCACAGCGATGGGGGCCGTGTTACATTGCAGGGGAAGTCACAGCGATGGGGGCCGTGTTACATTGCAGGGGAAGTCACAGCGATGGGGCCGTGTTACATTGCAGGGGAAGTCACAGCGATGGGGGCCGTGTTACATTGCAGGGGAAGTCACAGCGATGGGGGCCGTGTTACATTGCAGGGAAGTCACAGCGATGGGGGCCGTGTTACATTGCAGGGAAGTCACAGCGATGGGGGCCGTGTTACATTGCAGGGAAGTCACAGCGATGGGGGCCGTGTTACATTGCAGGGGAAGTCACAGCGATGGGGGCCGTGTTACATTGCAGGGGAAGTCACAGCGATGGGGGCCGTGTTACATTGCAGGGGAAGTCACAGCGATGGGGGCCGTGTTACATTGCAGGGAAGTCACAGCGATGGGGCCGTGTTACATTGCAGGGAAGTCACAGCGATGGGGGCCGTGTTACATTGCAGGGAAGTCACAGCGATGGGGGCCGTGTTACATTGCAGGGGAAGTCACAGCGATGGGGGCCGTGTTACATTGCAGGGGAAGTCACAGCGATGGGGGCCGTGTTACATTGCAGGGAAGTCACAGCGATGGGGGCCGTGTTACATTGCAGGGGAAGTCACAGCGATGGGGGCCGTGTTACATTGCAGGGGAAGTCACAGCGATGGGGGCCGTGTTACATTGCAGGGAAGTCACAGCGATGGGGGCCGTGTTACATTGCAGGGGAAGTCACAGCGATGGGGGCCGTGTTACATTGCAGGGAAGTCACAGCGATGGGGGCCGTGTTACATTGCAGGGAAGTCACAGCGATGGGGGCCGTGTTACATTGCAGGGGAAGTCACAGCGATGGGGGCCGTGTTACATTGCAGGGAAGTCACAGCGATGGGGGCCGTGTTACATTGCAGGGAAGTCACAGCGATGGGGGCCGTGTTACATTGCAGGGAAGTCACAGCGATGGGGGCCGTGTTACATTGCAGGGAAGTCACAGCGATGGGGGCCGTGTTACATTGCAGGGGAAGTCACAGCGATGGGGGCCGTGTTACATTGCAGGGAAGTCACAGCGATGGGGGGCCGTGTTACATTGCAGGGAAGTCACAGCGATGGGGGCCCGTGTTACATTGCAGGGAAGTCACAGCGATGGGGGCCGTGTTACATTGCAGGGAAGTCACAGCGATGGGGGCCGTGTTACATTGCAGGGAAGTCACAGCGATGGGGGCCGTGTTACATTGCAGGGGAAGTCACAGCGATGGGGGCCGTGTTACATTGCAGGGAAGTCACAGCGATGGGGGCCGTGTTACATTGCAGGGAAGTCACAGCGATGGGGGCCGTGTTACATTGCAGGGGAAGTCACAGCGATGGGGGCCGTGTTACATTGCAGGGAAGTCACAGCGATGGGGGCCGTGTTACATTGCAGGGGAAGTCACAGCGATGGGGGCCGTGTTACATTGCAGGGAAGTCACAGCGATGGGGGCCGTGTTACATTGCAGGGGAAGTCACAGCGATGGGGGCCGTGTTACATTGCAGGGAAGTCACAGCGATGGGGGCCGTGTTACATTGCAGGGAAGTCACAGCGATGGGGGCCGTGTTACATTGCAGGGAAGTCACAGCGATGGGGGCCGTGTTACATTGCAGGGAAGTCACAGCGATGGGGGCCGTGTTACATTGCAGGGAAGTCACAGCGATGGGGGCCGTGTTACATTGCAGGGGAAGTCACAGCGATGGGGGCCGTGTTACATTGCAGGGGAAGTCACAGCGATGGGGGCCGTGTTACATTGCAGGGGAAGTCACAGCGATGGGGGCCGTGTTACATTGCAGGGAAGTCACAGCGATGGGGGCCGTGTTACATTGCAGGGAAGTCACAGCGATGGGGGCCGTGTTACATTGCAGGGGAAGTCACAGCGATGGGGGCCGTGTTACATTGCAGGGAAGTCACAGCGATGGGGGCCGTGTTACATTGCAGGGGAAGTCACAGCGATGGGGGCCGTGTTACATTGCAGGGAAGTCACAGCGATGGGGGCCGTGTTACATTGCAGGGAAGTCACAGCGATGGGGGCCGTGTTACATTGCAGGGGAAGTCACAGCGATGGGGGCCGTGTTACATTGCAGGGAAGTCACAGCGATGGGGGCCGTGTTACATTGCAGGGGAAGTCACAGCGATGGGGGCCGTGTTACATTGCAGGGAAGTCACAGCGATGGGGGCCGTGTTACATTGCAGGGAAGTCACAGCGATGGGGGCCGTGTTACATTGCAGGGGAAGTCACAGCGATGGGGGCCGTGTTTACATTGCAGGGAAGTCACAGCGATGGGGCCGTGTTACATTGCAGGGAAGTCACAGCGATGGGGGCCGTGTTACATTGCAGGGGAAGTCACAGCGATGGGGGCCGTGTTACATTGCAGGGGAAGTCACAGCGATGGGGGCCGTGTTACATTGCAGGGAAGTCACAGCGATGGGGGCCGTGTTACATTGCAGGGGAAGTCACAGCGATGGGGGCCGTGTTACATTGCAGGGAAGTCACAGCGATGGGGGCCGTGTTACATTGCAGGGAAGTCACAGCGATGGGGGCCGTGTTACATTGCAGGGAAGTCAGAGCGATGGGGGCCGTGTTACATTGCAGGGGAAGTCACAGCGATGGGGGCCGTGTTACATTGCAGGGAAGTCACAGCGATGGGGGCCGTGTTACATTGCAGGGGAAGTCACAGCGATGGGGGCCGTGTTACATTGCAGGGAAGTCACAGCGATGGGGGCCGTGTTACATTGCAGGGGAAGTCACAGCGATGGGGGCCGTGTTACATTGCAGGGGAAGTCACAGCGATGGGGGCCGTGTTACATTGCAGGGGAAGTCACAGCGATGGGGGCCGTGTTACATTGCAGGGGAAGTCACAGCGATGGGGGCCGTGTTACATTGCAGGAAGTCACAGCGATGGGGGCCGTGTTACATTGCAGGAAGTCACAGCGATGGGGGCCGTGTTACATTGCAGGGAAGTCACAGCGATGGGGGCCGTGTTACATTGCAGGGAAGTCACAGCGATGGGGGCCGTGTTACATTGCAGGGGAAGTCAGAGCGATGGGGGCCGTGTTACATTGCAAGGGAAGTCAGAGCGATGGGGGCCGTGTTACATTGCAGGGAAGTCACAGCGATGGGGGCCGTGTTACATTGCAGGGAAGTCACAGCGATGGGGGCCGTGTTACATTGCAGGGGAAGTCACAGCGATGGGGGCCGTGTTACATTGCAGGGGAAGTCACAGCGATGGGGGCCGTGTTACATTGCAGGGGAAGTCACAGCGATGGGGCCGTGTTACATTGCAGGGAAGTCAGAGCGATGGGGGCCGTGTTACATTGCAAGGGAAGTCACAGCGATGGGGGCCGTGTTACATTGCAGGGGAAGTCACAGCGATGGGGGCCGTGTTACATTGCAGGGAAGTCACAGCGATGGGGGCCGTGTTACATTGCAGGGGAAGTCACAGCGATGGGGGCCGTGTTACATTGCAGGGAAGTCACAGCGATGGGGGCCGTGTTACATTGCAGGGGAAGTCACAGCGATGGGGGCCGTGTTACATTGCAGGGGAAGTCACAGCGATGGGGGCCGTGTTACATTGCAGGGAAGTCACAGCGATGGGGGCCGTGTTACATTGCAGGGAAGTCACAGCGATGGGGGCCGTGTTACATTGCAGGGAAGTCACAGCGATGGGGGCCGTGTTACATTGCAGGGGAAGTCACAGCGATGGGGGCCGTGTTACATTGCAGGGGAAGTCACAGCGATGGGGGCCGTGTTACATTGCAGGGAAGTCACAGCGATGGGGGCCGTGTTACATTGCAGGGGAAGTCAGAGCGATGGGGGCCGTGTTACATTGCAGGGAAGTCACAGCGATGGGGGCCGTGTTACATTGCAGGGGAAGTCACAGCGATGGGGGCCGTGTTACATTGCAGGGAAGTCACAGCGATGGGGGCCGTGTTACATTGCAGGGAAGTCACAGCGATGGGGGCCGTGTTACATTGCAGGGGAAGTCACAGCGATGGGGCCGTGTTACATTGCAGGGGAAGTCACAGCGATGGGGGCCGTGTTACATTGCAGGGAAGTCACAGCGATGGGGGCCGTGTTACATTGCAGGGGAAGTCACAGCGATGGGGGCCGTGTTACATTGCAGGGGAAGTCACAGCGATGGGGGCCGTGTTACATTGCAGGGGAAGTCACAGCGATGGGGGCCGTGTTACATTGCAGGGGAAGTCACAGCGATGGGGGCCGTGTTACATTGCAGGGAAGTCACAGCGATGGGGGCCGTGTTACATTGCAGGGGAAGTCACAGCGATGGGGGCCGTGTTACATTGCAGGGGAAGTCACAGCGATGGGGGCCGTGTTACATTGCAGGGAAGTCACAGCGATGGGGGCCGTGTTACATTGCAGGGGAAGTCACAGCGATGGGGGGCCGTGTTACATTGCAGGGGAAGTCACAGCGATGGGGGGCCGTGTTACATTGCAGGGAAGTCACAGCGATGGGGCCGTGTTACATTGCAGGGAAGTCAGAGCGATGGGGGCCGTGTTACATTGCAGGGAAGTCACAGCGATGGGGGCCGTGTTACATTGCAGGGAAGTCACAGCGATGGGGGCCGTGTTACATTGCAGGGGAAGTCACAGCGATGGGGGCCGTGTTACATTGCAGGGAAGTCACAGCGATGGGGGCCGTGTTACATTGCAGGGGAAGTCACAGCGATGGGGGCCGTGTTACATTGCAGGGGAAGTCACAGCGATGGGGGCCGTGTTACATTGCAGGGGAAGTCACAGCGATGGGGGCCGTGTTACATTGCAGGGAAGTCACAGCGATGGGGGCCGTGTTACATTGCAGGGGAAGTCACAGCGATGGGGGCCGTGTTACATTGCAGGGAAGTCACAGCGATGGGGGCCGTGTTACATTGCAGGGGAAGTCACAGCGATGGGGGCCGTGTTACATTGCAGGGGAAGTCACAGCGATGGGGGCCGTGTTACATTGCAGGGGAAGTCACAGCGATGGGGGCCGTGTTACATTGCAGGGAAGTCACAGCGATGGGGGCCGTGTTACATTGCAGGGGAAGTCACAGCGATGGGGGCCGTGTTACATTGCAGGGGAAGTCACAGCGATGGGGGCCGTGTTACATTGCAGGGAAGTCACAGCGATGGGGGCCGTGTTACATTGCAGGGGAAGTCACAGCGATGGGGGCCGTGTTACATTGCAGGGAAGTCTCAGCGATGGGGGCCGTGTTACATTGCAGGGAAGTCACAGCGATGGGGGCCGTGTTACATTGCAGGGGAAGTCAGAGCGATGGGGGCCGTGTTACATTGCAGGGAAGTCACAGCGATGGGGGCCGTGTTACATTGCAGGGAAGTCACAGCGATGGGGGCCGTGTTACATTGCAGGGGAAGTCACAGCGATGGGGGCCGTGTTACATTGCAGGGGAAGTCACAGCGATGGGGGCCGTGTTACATTGCAGGGGAAGTCACAGCGATGGGGGGCCGTGTTACATTGCAGGGGAAGTCACAGCGATGGGGGCCGTGTTACATTGCAGGGAAGTCTCAGCGATGGGGGCCGTGTTACATTGCAGGGAAGTCACAGCGATGGGGGCCGTGTTACATTGCAGGGGAAGTCACAGCGATGGGGGCCGTGTTACATTGCAGGGGAAGTCACAGCGATGGGGGCCGTGTTACATTGCAGGGAAGTCACAGCGATGGGGGCCGTGTTACATTGCAGGGAAGTCACAGCGATGGGGGCCGTGTTACATTGCAGGGAAGTCACAGCGATGGGGGCCGTGTTACATTGCAGGGGAAGTCACAGCGATGGGGGCCGTGTTACATTGCAGGGGAAGTCACAGCGATGGGGGCCGTGTTACATTGCAGGGAAGTCACAGCGATGGGGGCCGTGTTACATTGCAGGGGAAGTCAGAGCGATGGGGGCCGTGTTACATTGCAGGGGAAGTCACAGCGATGGGGGCCGTGTTACATTGCAGGGGAAGTCACAGCGATGGGGGCCGTGTTACATTGCAGGGGAAGTCACAGCGATGGGGGCCGTGTTACATTGCAGGGGAAGTCACAGCGATGGGGGCCGTGTTACATTGCAGGGGAAGTCACAGCGATGGGGGCCGTGTTACATTGCAGGGGAAGTCACAGCGATGGGGGCCGTGTTACATTGCAGGGAAGTCACAGCGATGGGGGCCGTGTTACATTGCAGGGGAAGTCACAGCGATGGGGGCCGTGTTACATTGCAGGGGAAGTCACAGCGATGGGGGCCGTGTTACATTGCAGGGGAAGTCACAGCGATGGGGGCCGTGTTACATTGCAGGGGAAGTCACAGCGATGGGGGCCGTGTTACATTGCAGGGAAGTCACAGCGATGGGGGCCGTGTTACATTGCAGGGAAGTCAGAGCGATGGGGGCCGTGTTACATTGCAGGGAAGTCACAGCGATGGGGGCCGTGTTACATTGCAGGGGAAGTCACAGCGATGGGGGCCGTGTTACATTGCAGGGAAGTCACAGCGATGGGGGCCGTGTTACATTGCAGGGGAAGTCACAGCGATGGGGGCCGTGTTACATTGCAGGGGAAGTCACAGCGATGGGGGCCGTGTTACATTGCAGGGAAGTCACAGCGATGGGGGCCGTGTTACATTGCAGGGGAAGTCACAGCGATGGGGGCCGTGTTACATTGCAGGGAAGTCTCAGCGATGGGGGCCGTGTTACATTGCAGGGAAGTCACAGCGATGGGGGCCGTGTTACATTGCAGGGAAGTCAGAGCGATGGGGGCCGTGTTACATTGCAGGGAAGTCACAGCGATGGGGGCCGTGTTACATTGCAGGGAAGTCACAGCGATGGGGGCCGTGTTACATTGCAGGGGAAGTCACAGCGATGGGGGCCGTGTTACATTGCAGGGGAAGTCACAGCGATGGGGGCCGTGTTACATTGCAGGGGAAGTCACAGCGATGGGGGCCGTGTTACATTGCAGGGGAAGTCACAGCGATGGGGGCCGTGTTACATTGCAGGGAAGTCTCAGCGATGGGGGCCGTGTTACATTGCAGGGAAGTCACAGCGATGGGGGCCGTGTTACATTGCAGGGAAGTCAGAGCGATGGGGGCCGTGTTACATTGCAGGGAAGTCACAGCGATGGGGGCCGTGTTACATTGCAGGGAAGTCACAGCGATGGGGGCCGTGTTACATTGCAGGGGAAGTCACAGCGATGGGGGCCGTGTTACATTGCAGGGAAGTCACAGCGATGGGGGCCGTGTTACATTGCAGGGAAGTCACAGCGATGGGGGCCGTGTTACATTGCAGGGAAGTCACAGCGATGGGGGCCGTGTTACATTGCAGGGAAGTCACAGCGATGGGGGCCGTGTTACATTGCAGGGGAAGTCACAGCGATGGGGGCCGTGTTACATTGCAGGGGAAGTCACAGCGATGGGGGCCGTGTTACATTGCAGGGGAAGTCACAGCGATGGGGGCCGTGTTACATTGCAGGGAAGTCACAGCGATGGGGGCCGTGTTACATTGCAGGGAAGTCACAGCGATGGGGGCCGTGTTACATTGCAGGGGAAGTCACAGCGATGGGGGCCGTGTTACATTGCAGGGGAAGTCACAGCGATGGGGGCCGTGTTACATTGCAGGGAAGTCACAGCGATGGGGGCCGTGTTACATTGCAGGGGAAGTCACAGCGATGGGGGCCGTGTTACATTGCAGGGAAGTCACAGCGATGGGGGCCGTGTTACATTGCAGGGGAAGTCACAGCGATGGGGGCCGTGTTACATTGCAGGGGAAGTCACAGCGATGGGGGCCGTGTTACATTGCAGGGGAAGTCACAGCGATGGGGGCCGTGTTACATTGCAGGGGAAGTCACAGCGATGGGGGCCGTGTTACATTGCAGGGGAAGTCACAGCGATGGGGGCCGTGTTACATTGCAGGGGAAGAGGACGGAGAATTACAGAATGCAGCAGACGTGCACCAGGGAAGCCCACCAGTCTGGCCAGCAATGGACATTATATTACGGCTGCCCGCCTGTGTGCTGAATCCATGGGAGGGTGATGCATGTCGCATTATTATAGGACTGGGAAAGGAGCTGGACTTAGGATATTTCCGGATCCCAAAAAAGGGGGTTATCAGAACTGTGGCCATTTCTTATGTGGTCCCAATGACAGAAAGGGACAAAGAATAACGAGGGCAACCCAATTCCTGCAGTGCACCAGAGTGTTCTGTGACCCCCCCCCTCCTGCTGCCCCTGCGTCATATCTCGGTCCTAGGTCACCAGGTCACAGAGCGCAGGGATTGCTGCTGAAAGCAGGAGACCCTCGTGGAGGGCAGTCACCGATGAACCGTTTCAGTGCTGATGGGACCACCAAAGCAGGAGGTTGCCCACCTCTCTGGCCCTAAAAGGGTGAACCCCGTCTCCGCCGTGCAGCAGCACTGCATGTATGTGCTGCCCCCCCCCCAGACTGATATCCATGGGGTTATTAAAGGGGTGCTCAACTCCTGTCCTCAAGACCTCCCCAACAGGTCAGGTTTTCAGGATATCCCTGCTTCAGCACAGGTGGCTCAAGCAGTGAGCCACCTGTGTCGAAGCAGGGATATCCATGAAACCTAACTGTTGCGGGGGGGGGGGGGAGGTGGGGTATTGGGGAAAGGGTCTCGAGGACTGACGTTGGGCCCCCCCTGGGTTAAGGACACACACAGCATGAGGTCACAGTGACGGCTCTCTGCTCACCTTCCGGGGACTCCTCCTGCACGTAGGTACCGGTGAGGTACCGATGGACCAGCGCCGACTTCCCACTGGCCAGGTTGCCCACGATGCCCTGAATAGGAGAAAGGACACGTTACAGGGGCAGTGCCTCTCGGGAACAAAGTGAACTCAAGGCAGGGGCACAGTTAATAGTCTAATTGTAGCCGATTCGCCGTCTGTCTACCCTCCGAACGTAACGGGGGGGGGGGGGTTTTATTGTCTGATTAATGACGGCACCGACAGTGTTTATGCAATCAGACAAAACAAAGATTGTGAGCTCTGCGGGGCAGGGAGTTCCTATTGTGTGATTGTGTTTGTACTTATTGTGTTATAATTCCCTGTATTGTGCCGTCTCCTTTGTACAGCGCGGAGTACAGCCGGGGGCGCTATATAAATAAAGATATACAGACATACATATTGAGGAATTTGGAGTAAAAGAAAACATTGATTTTCCACAGCGCACACAAAGTAACATCGCTAGTTCCATGGGACTGGATTATTCTAAGGAAGCCAAATCGCACGGGAAGTTTGGGGTCCTTTATTGAGCCACTTAGTGGGACTGTCTCTTTAATCCCTTTCCAGCACTATGGTTGGGGTACAGTAAGAATGAACCAGAGCAGAGGCAAGAGCTCACATTCTCACACAGCCAGAGCGCGTGGCCAGGCGCCACGGAGGGGGGTGGAGGAGGGTAGAGGAGGGGGGCAGAGGAGGGCAGAGGAGGGCGGACGGGGGCAGAGGAGGGGGGCAGAGGAGGGCAGAGGAGGGGGGCAGAGGCAAGAGCTCACATTCTCACACAGCCAGAGCGCGTGGGCAGGCGCCACGGAGGGGGGTGGAGGAGGGCAGAGGAGGGGGGCAGAGGAGGGCAGAGGAGGGGGGCAGAGGCAAGAGCTCACATTCTCACACAGCCAGAGCGCGTGGGCAGGCGCCACGGAGGGGGGTGGAGGAGGGCAGAGGAGGGGGGCAGAGGACGGGGGCAGAGGACGGGGGCAGAGGACGGGGGCAGAGGACGGGGGCAGAGGAGGAGGGCAGAGGGGGGCAGAGGAGGAGGGCAGAGGAGGGGGGCAGAGGAGGGCAGAGGAGGGGGCAGAGGAGGGTGGAAGAGGAGGGGGGCAGAGGAGGGAGGCAGAGGAGGGCAGAGGAGGGCAGACGGGGGCAGAGGAGGGGGGCAGAGGAGGGGGCAGAGGAGGGGGGCAGAGGGGGGCAGAGGCAAGAGCTCACATTCTCACACAACCAGAGCGCGTGGGCAGGCGCCACGGAGGGCAGAGGAGGGGGGCAGAGGAGGGGGGCAGAGGAGGGGGGCAGAGGCAAGAGCTTACATTCTCACACAACCAGCGCGCGTGGGCAGGCGCCACAGAGGGTGGCAGAGGAGGGCGGAGGGGGACAGAGGAGGAGGGCAGAGGGGGGCAGAAGAGGGGCAGAGGATGGGGTGTTTACATCAGGATATATTAGCATCCACAGCCCAGCTATTAACTGCTTCACCTTAAGACCAGGGCATTAGTGTAAAGCGGATTTTAACCCTTTCACGGCACACAAACACCTATACCATGCCACTGCTGTGCCAAGCGGGCAGTAAAGGAGCAGTAGTTTCCTTATGGCCTTGTGTTTGTGTTGTTCCGCTGCCTGGTGAGGTGTGTTTCACACGTATGTGCTTACTAGCCCCGAATGGAACCTGTGCCCGTTGCGGTGTCTTTGCTGGGTTACTTACCAGTGGGAGACGGTGCGTTGGCTTTGCTGGCGGTAACGCATTGTATCAGAGCGTGTAATAACCCGGCTTGGTGTTTTTTTAGGGACGCCTCCCCTCGGAGGCTGCGTCTCTCAGCGGAGAGGCGGCAGGAGTGTGCCCAGCATGAGCAATCATCACAGGCTCACACAGACAAAAGGCTTCCAGACCGCACTAAACAAACACAGGCTCCCCCAGGCCACGGACCCAGACACGCTCAGCCAGAGGCAGCTCACACCCAGAGAGGGAGACCCATGCAGGAGGCATGGGTGCAGGAGGCATGGAAGCAGGAGGCATGGGAGCAGGAGGCATGGGAGCAGGAGGCATGGGAGCAGGAGGCATGGGAGCAGGAGGCATGGGAGCAGGAGGCAGGGGTGCATGGGTGCAGGAGGCATGGGTGCAGGAGGCAGGGGTGCAGGCAGCATGGGAGCAGGAGGCATGGGTGCAGGAGGCATGGGAGCAGGAGGCATGGGAGCAGGAGGCATGGGTGCAGGAGGCATGGGTGCAGGAGGCATGGGTGCAGGAGGCATGGGAGCAGGAGGCATGGGAGCAGGAGGCATGGGAGCAGGAGGCATGGGAGCAGGAGGCATGGGAGCAGGAGGCATGGGCGCAGGAGGCATGGGCGCAGGAGGCATGGGCGCAGGAGGCATGGGCGCAGGAGGCATGGGCGCAGGAGGCATGGGAGCAGGAGGCATGGGTGCAGGAGGCATGGGAGCAGGAGGCATGGGAGCAGGAGGCATGGGTGCAGGAGGCATGGGAGCAGGAGGCATGGGTGCAGGAGGCATGGGTGCAGGAGGCATGGGTGCAGGAGGCATGGGAGCAGGAGGCATGGGAGCAGGAGGCATGGGAGCAGGAGGCATGGGAGCAGGAGGCATGGGAGCAGGAGGCATGGGAGCAGGAGGCATGGGAGCAGGAGGCATGTGAGCAGGAGGCATGGGAGCAGGAGGCATGTGAGCAGGAGGCATGGGAGCAGGAGGCATGGGAGCAGGAGGCATGGGTGCAGGAGGCATGGGAGCTGGAGGCATGGGAGCAGGAGGCATGGGAGCAGGAGGCATGGGAGCAGGAGGCATGGGTGCAGGAGGCATGGGAGCAGTGTAAGAACATCTGGATCCTCCTAACACACGTGTCTGCGTGTGACAATGTGCAATCATGTCTTGTGTCGCACTGAGCTGCCGCATGGTGAGAAAAACGGGGACCCTTTATTTAACATGTCAGAGGTTGTGGCACACTTTCATGGCACACCCTGCATCTCCCTCCTGCTGATCCATTCACAACCTAAAACAACCCTACGCCACTTCAAGACCCATTTAAATTGCTTTATAAACACGGAAAATCGATTTTGTTTACTACCAAATGGGCCGGCTAGCGTATTTCTCTCCCGCTCACGGTGATGCCCGTGGGAGCGGGGGCAGGCTGGGAGTTATAAGGGGACGCAGGTGTCTGAATGGGACATGCAGATAGACACATGGGGATGAGATGTGAGGACAGAGCAAGGTTTCATTGGAAGTAGAACAACTGATTTCTGGTCATTATTTCCCTGCTAAGGAGGAGGGAGTTCATCACTTGTACAGGCTTCCTTGTTAAAAATGTTTGTTTTTATTAAATCCCTTTAGACCTCTCTTTTACCCCGAGGAA
This sequence comes from Ascaphus truei, assembly GCF_040206685.1. Taxonomy (NCBI): domain Eukaryota; kingdom Metazoa; phylum Chordata; class Amphibia; order Anura; family Ascaphidae; genus Ascaphus; species Ascaphus truei. The sequence goes on from NC_134489.1 coordinate 23,549,796, forward strand.
TGAGGCACTATTACCCAAATCATAGTCTCGAACCCTGACAGAACATCTCTGAAGCGAGTTATTTCTGGAGGACATCATTGGCAGCATCAGAGACAGGCACCCAGACACCCAGACACCCAGGCACCCAGGCACCCATACACCCAGGCACCCAGACACCCAGGCACCCAGACGTTTCCAGCCCTCCAAACACAATGATCCTGGTCCTCTGAACAAGAGACTTTTGGGATATACGTTTGTGACTGTGAAAGCTTTGCCAAAGATTTGCTGTTGCTCCAATAAGTGGCATCACAACCTGCAAACATTGGATCAGGAGACAGGAGTATATACCGTCAGATAGAGAAATAAGGAGTATCGTTACTCACCACTTTGAGCTCCGGTACTGCACGGCTTAGGGTCCATTCCTGACTATTTACAAAGGCGTCTGCAAGGCAAGAAGAAAACACCCCATTAGAAGGACAGTCACTGCTGAGAAACGTCATCCGAAAGCCCTATAGCAGCCCTATAGCAGCCCTATAGCAGCCCTACTCTCACAGCTGTGACCATTCATATCCAAACCGCGCCGGAGTTCGCAGAGAGAACTCCCGTACAGAGCAGCGCCATTATTCTCCTTTCTTAAACATGCCGCCATTTGGGAATTTTTGTTAGCTCTGGTTTTCCTCCAGTTTTGCACCCAAGAGTCATCTATAGAAAAAATATGGATTTAAGTGTGGGGAGGGAGGGGGGGGGGGGGGTTTGAGACAGAGTGAAGAAAGTCAAGGTTTTCAGTTTGAGACGAGCCAGTATCTGCACAATGACGCTCTGCTCTGTGCGAGACCCTGCTCTGTGCCAGGCCCGAGAAGCCGCTCTGCGCCAGGCCCGAGACCCTGCTCTGCGCCAGGCCCGAGACCCTGCTCTGCGCCAGGCCCGAGACGCCGCTCTGCGCCAGGCCCGAGACGCCTCTCGGTGCCAGGCCCGAGACCCTGCTCTGCGCCAGGCCCGAGACCCTGCTCTGCGCCAGGCCCGAGACCCTGCTCTGCGCCAGGCCCGAGACGCCGCTCTGCGCCAGGCCCGAGACGCCGCTCTGCGCCAGGCCCGAGACCCTGCTCTGCGCCAGGCCCGAGACCCTGCTCTGCGCCAGGCCCGAGACCCTGCTCTGCGCCAGGCCCGAGACCCTGCTCTGCGCCAGGCCCGAGACCCTGCTCTGCGCCAGGCCCGAGACCCTGCTCTGCGCCAGGCCCGAGACCCTGCTCTGCGCCAGGCCCGAGACCCTGCTCTGCGCCAGGCCCGAGACCCTGCTCTGCGCCAGGCCCGAGACCCAGCTCTGCGCCAGGCCCGAGACGCCGCTCTGCGCCAGGCCCGAGACGCCGCTCTGCGCCAGGCCCGAGACGCCGCTCTGTGCCAGGCCCGAGACGCCGCTCTGCGCCAGGCCCGAGACGCCACTCTGTGCCAGGCCCGAGACCCTGCTCATTACATTCAAACTCCACCTAACTGCCTCGGGAGCTGGAACGATTTGTAACACGTAGACGCCGCTTGCAAATATATTCACATTTATCCGCCTGTTAGAATATTACAAGAGGCTCTCATGGCTAAATGTTCAGACACAATATATCCCCCCTGGGCTCAGCTCCTCCCCCAGTCATTCCACTCCACACCCACTCGGGAGAGATGAGTAAAGAGAACAGCATCAGGCGCCCAGATCCACAGCTGGAGGAGACACCGGCTTCATCTCCCAACACATTCATCCCGTCCAGGATTTCCACCAACACTTTTACTGGCTGCGATCCAGGGTGCTTGTACAGGCAATAAAGATCTCATTATCTACACAGGGACCCGGGGCTGGGGCCACAGGGGGGCAAGCTGCACGCCAACCATTAACCCCTTCCTCACAGAGCAAAATGTGGCTGGCACATCCAGCAAGGGAGTTAAAAACTGTAGAGGGGGCTTTGTATGGACCACGTGTCGTCACTACTAAACTGACACTCCTACGCCACGTGTCGTCACTACTACACTGCCACTCCTATGCCACGTGTCGCCACTACTACACTGTCACGTGTTGTCACTACTACACTGCCACTCCTATATTTGCCACGTCGTCACTACTACACTGCCAATCCTATATATGCCACGTGTCCTCACTACACTGCCATTACTATATATGCCACGTGTCGTCACTACACTGCCACTCCTATATATACCACGTGTCGTCACTACACTGCCACTCCCATGTCACGTGTCATCACTACACTGCCACTCCTATATATGCTATGTGCTGTCCCTACACTGCCACTCCCATGTCACGTGTCATCACTACACTGCCACTCCTATATATGCTATGTGCTGTCCCTACACTGCCACTCCTATGCCACGTGTCATCAATAATACACTGCCACTCATATGCCACGTGTCATCACTGCACTGCTACTCCTACATATATGCCACGTGTCGTCACTACACTGACACTCCTATATATGCCACGTGTCGTCACTACACTGACACTCCTATATATGCCACGTGTCGTCACTACACTGACACTCCTATATATGCCACGTGTCGTCACTACACTGACACTCCTATATATGCCACGTGTCGTCACTACACTGCCACTCCTATATATGTCAAGTGTTGTCACTACTACACTGCCACGTGTCGTCACTAAACTGCCACTCCTATATATGTCAAGTTGAACTAGCTTTACCCCGACTTGTTTTGGGGTAAAAGCAAAAATAAATAAATAAGTGAGAGAAACCCCCAATACAGGGAATATATCAGTCTCTTAATGCTTTGTACCATTTTAATTTCTCTCTGGTCTCATTAAGCAACCTTCATAGCATCTGGCAGGTAACGGCAAGCGAATGTGGGAAATGCACTTGGTAGTGTTTAAAAAAAAAAAAAAATACACACACACACACACACACACACACACACACACACACACACACACACACACACACACACACACACACACACACACACACACACACACAGTGCTCATTTGCATGTCATTTCCCAGAATCCCTTGCTGCAGTGGAAGCTGGGTGATAACGGTGAAAGGCGGGGTTGCAGACCTGTCTAAGACATGCAAATGAGCATAGTTATATTTCCATTTGCTATGTGCTTTGCTGTGGAGGGTTTTTGTCACTTTTTTTACCCACCATAACTTAACTAAGTGTGTAAATATATATATATTAAATTTTTTAGCTAAATGGTCTAATTTTACCGTACACACTATAGTCGCTGAGGTTTTTGGTTGTTGATGATTTATTAAAGGCTGTCCGCATTCTTCTTTTTTGATTTTTTCACCCGAAGATGCTTTTTTTTTTATCCCCCATGAGAATTTTTTTTCTAAATATTAGAATACTCTACAATGAGATTTTTTTTGCTATTTTGCTATTTGAAGCTATTATAGAGGCAATCCAAGTGGCACTTTAAAGTTTTATTTTTTTTTTAAATTGTATTAGTTGATGCCTATCTAATTGATAGTTGAAAACCGTTTTATTTAGGAGCAGGATATGCCAGAGGGGCAATAATACTAACATTATAGGCGTTCCACTGATATAGGGGACTGCTGCTTTATATGGAGATCCCGAGGGATAAAGCAGGGCCCAGGGCACTGCGCAGTCAGGAGACAGAGTGTCTGTGACCCGTCCTCCCAATCCCTGCGCGGCCTCCGGCTGCACAGCTTCCCCATCACAAACAGGTGAGTGAGAAGGACCCCTCCCCAGAGACAGCTGGGCCCCGGAGAATAGGCTGCAGACGTGGGCAGACCTGGGCCCTGGAGGGCAGAAGCCATTAGGTGTCCTACCCCTGCGCCAACGCCGTCACCGAGAGCGGAGTGGCGGGGAAACATCAACAATCGCAACCGGAAACACAGCGCTGTGTCAGATACAGGAGAGTCATGGCGTGCTGCAGGGGGGGCGCAACGCCGGTCCTCGAGACCCTCCAACTGGTGAGGTTTTCAGGATACCCCTGCTTCAGCACAGGTGGCTCAATCAGTCCTAGTTCAGCACAGGTGGCTCAATCAGTACTGAGGCGGGGATATCCTTAAAACCAGACAATGTTTGGGGGGGGGGGGAGAGAGAGAGAAGGCCACACCTGGGTTACTGTGAAAATAATGGTAATATGCAGGAACAAACTCATACGGAAAAAAGCTAACAGGATACCCAAATAAGAGAGAAAGCAAAGCCTGCGGGAGGGATCAGAAAACCGCCGGGGACATGAGACAGACGATGGATTGTTTTAGTAACATTACCAAAGAACAGTTCCCCCCGCCGCCGGAGATGTGCAAGCATCGCCGGGACCCAAACCCATTCACACCTCTCCGAGCAGAACCTGCAGCAAAACGGCTCGCTGCAGTGAGCGGCCCGGAGTGCTATAGAAGGGTCTTTACTTCACTTTATTACTGCGCGACAGGTGTCCGTGGCTAGTTCATTTACTAGGCACAGGGATGGAAAAAGCGTGGGCCGCCTGACTGCCTGAAATTCACCATGTGGCGCAGTACGGACTGACCGGTCCGTCAGCGCCACGATCGGCAACATCCGATTTAACAATGGCCGCACACGCTTCCATGGAGAGCCCTATAGGTGTTACTGGGCACGGTAGGGTAAAAAAAAAACAACAGGAAGCCGATCCTGTACCTTTTTACATAGACCACATTATACATTTTATAGCATTACTGTGATAACCAAAAAAAAAACAACTAGAATGTAATAATTATTATAATATTGTGAAACGTGAATAAGTGCGTATATTGTTGCACATGTCCAAGAATAACTCTCCTCCCCCCTGCCCCCCGGTCCCATCCTCACGTCAGGTTTCCCTCACCTTTTCTCCTAGAATAAAAAGCACTGTGTAGATATGCTGCATTGAGAAGGCGAAACGTTGAGCTAGTAAAGACACATTTATTGCACCATTTGGTGTGCATACTATTTTGACCCTTCTACGTAGTACAGGTTAGTACGTTAGCAGAAGCACACACTCCAATATTTTGGATTATTACTGTTATTGGGTGCCCTGATGCCTTTAATATGTGTGTGTGTGTGTGTGTGTGTGTGTGTGTGTGTGTGTGTGTGTGTGTGTGTTCGCGCGTGCGGGGTGTGTGTCTGTGCAGGGGTGTGTGCAAGGGAGGGGGAGTGCACACGAGGGGAGGGGGAGTATGTGGGAGAGTGCGAGGGGTGTGGGAGAGTGCGAGGGGTGTGCATGTGTGAGGCGTGTGCGTGAGAGGTGTGCGTGTGTGTGAGGGGTGTGCATGTATGTGAAGGTTGTTCGTGTGCGCATGAGGGTTGTGCATGTGAGGGGTGTGCGTGTGTGTGAAGGGTGTGCGTGTGTGTGTGTGAGAGTGTGCGTGTGTGTGTGAGGGGTGTGCGCGTGAGGGTTGTGCGTGAAGGGTGTGCGTGTGTGAGGGGTATGCATGTGTGTGAAGAGTGTGCGTGTGTGTGAGGGGTGTGCGTGTGTGTGAGGGGTGTGCGTGTGTGTGAGGGGTGTGCGTGTGTGTGAGGGGTGTGCGTGTGTGTGAGGGGTGTGCGTGTGTGTGAGGGGTGTGCGTGTGTGTGAGGGGTGTGCGTGTGTGTGTGAGGGGTGTGCGTGTGTGTGAGGGGTGTGCGTGTGTGTGTGAGGGGTGTGCGTGTGTGTGAGGGGTGTGCGTGTGTGTGAGGGGTGTGCGTGTGTGTGAGGGGTGTGCGTGTGTGTGAGGGGTGTGCGTGTGTGTGAGGGGTGTGCGTGTGTGTGAGGGGTGTGCGTGTGTGTGAGGGGTATGCGTGTGTGTGAGGGGTGTGCGTGTGTGTGACGGGTGTGCGTGTGTGAGGGGTGTGCGTGTGTGTGAGGGGTGTGCGTGTGTGTGAGGGGTGTGCGTGTGTGTGAGGGGTGTGCGTGTGTGTGAGGGGTGTGCGTGTGTGTGAGGGGTGTGCGTGTGTGTGTGAGGGGTGTGCGTGTGTGTGAGGGGTGTGCGTGTGTGTGTGAGGGGTGTGCGTGTGTGTGAGGGGTGTGCGTGTGTGTGAGGGGTGTGCGTGTGTGTGAGGGGTGTGCGTGTGTGTGAGGGGTGTGCGTGTGTGTGAGGGGTGTGCGTGTGTGTGAGGGGTATGCGTGTGTGTGAGGGGTGTGCGTGTGTGTGACGGGTGTGCGTGTGTGAGGGGTGTGCGTGTGTGTGAGGGGTGTGCGTGTGTGTGAGGGGTGTGCGTGTGTGAGGGGTGTGTGTATGGTATGTGTGCGAGACAGCTCCCAGGCAAGGTCTCGGCGACTGATGTAAATAACTTGCGTACAAACGATTCCGGCTCTGCTGCTCCGCAGTGCGTCTCCCAAACCCAGAAAGCATTCTTCCTTAATTGAATACAAATTAAATTAGAAGAAAATGGTTGTTTGGATGAAGGGAAAAAAACAAACAAGAAAAGAAACCCCATCAGATACCAACAGATTCCTCCGCTCCGGGTTAACGTGTGCAGGCCGGTTACAGTCGCAAAACAAACATTAAATAAAGAAAAGAATGAGGAAATGGGACATTACAGAGATGGAAACTCAGATCTCACTTCTTTTCCCACTCTGCCTATCTGTTCATGGGCCCACCCCACTGCTAGGACCTCAGCGGGTTTGGGGCAGCACTCGCGGGGCGTGCGAGCTGCACTGATCCTGGTAACACTGTACAGTCCGAAAATTACCAACAGTTTCCATATTTAATGAGGCCAACCAATTATTACTTGCATGAGATTTCCCCCACCAAAAAAACAGACATTTCCACGCACTAGTCTGTGCTCCGCAGCTGAAGCAGGGGGTTTCCGGAACTTAGCAGTGTTCATTTCAGCTTCGGGGGGACCCCCTGCTTCCGGACATACTTACCTCTGTAGCGCTGCCGGGATCCCTGGCAAGTTTAAATGTCCCAGTCACGCTGGCTAAAAGCCGGCCGCACCGGATGACGTCCCTGTTTCCCATTGGTCCGGGTAACATTTAAAGCCGCCATTATGTTAGGCACACAGTTTCTCTCACTGGCGAGGTACCGACACCCCCTACGAAAGCAAGTACCTCTAGAAGCAGGGGGTCCCCGGAGCGGAAATGAAACACAGTTCAGCTCCAGAAACCCCCTGCTTTAATCCTGCAATTAAAAAACAAGCACATTTAAAATGCAATGCACCTTGTTCTGCTGCGTTACTGGAAAGAGAATGGGGGTTACATAGTAGCATAGTAGAGGAGGTTGAAAAAAGACATATGTCCATCAAGTTCAACCTATGTTACATTTAGACAACAGATTCTTATCCTAGATTTGCATTTACAGTATTTTGATCCAAAGGAAAGCAAAATACAAAGCCCCAGTGGTAAAGGCAGTGGGATGGGGGTGGAGGGAGTGGGGGGGGGTGGAGGGAGTGGGGGGGGTGGAGTGGGATGGGGGGGTGGAGTGGGATGGGGGTGGAGGGGGGGAGAGAAATTATTCCTTGCAGCCAATCACAGAGCAGGGTTATTGCTAGGGAAGGGTCTTCAGAGAGAGCCCTGCAGACAGGTCTGAGAGGATGGGGCAGGAAACTGGATCTGTCGCTTCTAAAGGCATTGCTGCAGGTAAGTAAGAATTCTGCTGGGATCAAAATCCGCTTCCTATAGAATCCTGTGCAGAATACATGACGGATCCCACACTGCACATTACTATATCTGTATATATCTATACTAACTTCCCTACAGAGAACCACGAGAGGGGGGTCCTCTCACCGTTCCACACGGCGTGTCCGGCGCGGCACACAATCCTATTACCATGAAAACCACTGAACATTAAAAAGGTGCAATCTTATACAGTCGGCGAGCTGCATTTCTTCGGGGTCTCTGAATGGGGACGCGTATGTCAAATCGACTGTTTCCTTTCCTCTAACCCCCCCCCCCCTGTCCTTATCAGGGAGGCAATAGAATAGACAAAAGGGGAGGGGGGGGGCACTGGCTGTACAAGCAACTAGTGACCTCGCACAGTGACATCACACAGAAGGGAGAAGGCAGAGGAAACCAAACCCCTCACAAGTCCAACCTTCAAAAAATGCATTAAAAATACTTCTAGGCATCAGATTTAGGTTAAAAAAAAAGGGGGGTTCAGTTACCCAGATGTGACCCCCCCTTAACGGTACGAGAGTGCCACACCCCCATCTGGCGGTACGGATGGAGGAGTCCTCTTTCGGAAAGATATTGCGTCATTACATTATGACGCAGCTTGGTGCCCCGCCCCCATGACGGATAGGTCACTGGAATCGGTTCACTTTGGCCCTCGGAGGGACTGCCCCTTTAAGGGGGATGCATAACTCCTACGGTACACTTACTTATCTGGAAGTCTCCAGCTGTCCTGTATCTCGGGAGCTGGGGGTGAGGGCAAGGGGGGTCTCCGAGCTGAAAAAAAGTGAGGGGGACCCTCCCCCGTCCCCTAAGTCCCATCCGAAAAAAAGGGAATGCTGCATTATTCATTCTTAGTAAAAAAATAAATAAAGTCAGCAAGGAAGTAACTAAATACGAAGGTATTAGGCATGGGGCACTAAACACCTGTCCTCAAGGTCCCCCCCAACAGGTCAGGTTTTCAGGATATCCCTGCTTCAGCTCGGGAGGCTCAATCAGTCCCAGCTTCAACACAGGTGGCTCAATCAGTGACTGCATCAGCCCAAGTCGTTCAATCAGTGGCCAAATCAACTGAGCCACCTGTGCTGAAGCAGTGATATCCTAGACACCTGACCTGCTGGGGGGGGGGGAGGGTGGAGGTTTTGGGGTGGTCCGGAGGTTTGGAGTTGATAACCTCTGTATTAGGCAATGAAACCTTTATTATGAGAGTAATTAGCAGCCCTTTCTCCCCTCCACCCATAAAACAGCTCAAACATACCGCCTGATGCCTGCAGTTACACCCAAGGAAAAGGGCAAGAATCCCTGCAGGCATCAGAGAAAAGTGAGCGAGGGGTTACACGGAGACACCGCTGTGGTTCCAGCCAACAGGTCTTTCAAAACGAATGCTACGTCCATAGAGGGTTACCGCGGAGGGAAAGCGGGTGCTTTCCCTGGCCTTAGTAAGCACGCCATCCGGGGGCGTGTCTATGGGCGGGCCAGTGACGTCACGGAGCTGGTTTGCCCTCATTGGGCGAACCGCTCATGTGACCGCCCTATTGCGCGAGAAATCAGTTTTGACTGATTTCACGCGCATCGCGCGCCCCCTCCCGCGCCCGCACGCTGTATAGGACGCGATCACTTCCTTTAGGTAGTCTGATCGCTCAGCGTGCAGACGCATCCGCACGGTCTGCCCCTGTATGGAAGCAGCCTAAAGCGGTCTCACATTTTAAAGTGGTCTGTAACTGTTACACGCGCCTATAACTTATTTTATCTTTACCAGTTCATGCAATGTATTTATATATAATGTATAACCCGGCTCACTTAATGTAACCGTGTATCTGGCATCAGAACTCTGTGCCCAGGACATGTCTGAGAACGAGAGGGAACTCTCACTGTATTACTGCCTGGCAACACATTTTTACAAAATAAACAAATAAAATAAACATTTGCACGTGTAACACGATTTTCAAACTACCATGACAGCGGCGCAGAAGGTGTCGCGTGTTTGCGGCATTGCAATTTCTGGAGATTGCTACACTGAACTCGTCTTTAAAAGAGCATCGCAACACCAGAATGACACAACATTCAGCAGGAGTATCTGAGTAGGGATGGGGCCCCCGGCCCACACAGGTGTGTCTGTGAGCACGGAAAATCACTAGGACACACACCACATATAATACATAACAGACCTGTGTGTGCACCAATATCAGTAACAGTGCCCCTGCTGGAACCAGACCAAATCAATTAGAAAAGCACAGATTTCAGCGCTTTGATATATGTGGGGGGGTGGAGGGAGTGGGGTGGGGGGGTGGAGGGAGTGGGGGGTGGAGGGAGTGGGGGGTGGAGGGAGTGGGGGGGGTGGAGGGAGTGGGGGGGGGGGGTGGAGGGAGTGGGGGGGGGGTGGAGTGGGAGGGGGTGGAGGGGGGGGGTGGAGTGGGAGGGGGTGGAGGGGGGGGGTGGAGTGGGAGGGGGTGGAGGGGAGGAGAGAAATTATTCCTTGCAGCCAATCACAGAGCAGGGTTATTGCTAGGGAAGGGTCTTCAGAGAGAGCCCTGCAGACAGGTCTGATAGGATGGGGCAGGAAACTGGATCTGTCGCTTCTAAAAGCGCCAAGCTGCTATCTGTTGCCAAGGCAAAAGCCAGAGGCAGATAACACAAGGATAGAAACACATTGTGTGTTACACCACAAACCCCCCACCATCCTCCCCCCTCCCCCGGGGTATATGCTGTTAGAACCAAGATCTGACAATACTTCCAGCTCAGCTGCAACTTCCAACCCGGGGCCATTGGGTAATTAACCTGCCCCGTATGCTGCCTTCAAAGACGATTTGATGCAATGTAACAAACGTGAGGATCTGAGCCATGAACAAAGTCTATTGTCTGGAGAGACAGACTGTATTCCAGCAGCGTCACACACGGGAGCGGGACCTGCACATGGCTCTGCCCCAATATGTACGCATCTCTTTGTTTCTATAGCGCCAGCCATGTACATAGCGCTTTACAGCAGTAACAGGAAGAAGCGCTTCATGCCGAAAAGGAGTCCCTGCCCCGAAGAGCTTACAATCTAATATTGTAATATCAAGAATACACTGAGCACCCTCTGCCTGCGGATCCCCAGGAGACCATGATGTGGAACTCTCCCGTTATTACAGCAGGGTGGGCACAGGGCACTGAGCACGTAACACCTGGGGAGCACTCGTGGGTTAGAGGCGCTTTCTCCAAATGGTGTGGGCACAGAGGGAATGCAGGGGACATGAGATTGCTCCTCCTGTATTACAGGAACCAAGGCGCAAACTCCAGTCCTCAACCGCCACCATCAGTACGTCAGGTTTTGGAGGATATCCCTGCTTCAGCACAGGTGGCTCAGTCGTAGAGTGAGCCACCTGTGTTGATGCAGGGATATCCTCAAAACCGGGCGTACTGGTGGTGGCCCTTGAGGACTGGCGTTGGTAATACATTCAAGCGATACCAACAAGTACCAGTTCTCCACTAAAATATGTCCGGGAATAAACGCAGCGCGCGGCGTGGAGATGTGTCTATAAAGGAGGAGGAAGGAGAAAAGTCACTGAAGGTTTCTGGTTTCAGTCATGAGCCCATTTAGGATGGACACGGTCACGGTCACGGTCACGGGCACGCACGCACGCTTCCAGCCCGGGTGTGATGGAAGCAGGGAGCACAGAGAGCAGTGTGTGTGTCACAGCTGGGACGTGTTCTGCAGATGCACACAAAGCATTCTTGGAATTGCTCCGCAGGATTGGCAGGGCTGAGTAAACACAAGCATTCACCTAGTCCAGATACAGAGGCAAGCAGCTTCTTCCCCTCCGCTGACACAACGCGCTCCACTTACTACAGATCTACCCGGTTACCCGAATACAGAGGCATGCAGCTTCTTCCCCTCCGCTGACACAACGCGCTCCACTAACTACAGATCTACCCGGTTACCCGAATACAGAGGCATGCAGCTTCTTCCCCTCCGCTGACACAACGCGCTCCACTAACTACAGATCTACCCGGTTACCCGAATACAGAGGCATGCAGCTTCTTCCCCTCCGCTGACACAACGCGCTCCACTTACTACAGATCTACCCGGTTACAGAGGCAAGCAGCTTCTTCCCCTCCGCTGACACAACGCGCTCCACCTACTACAGATCTACCCGGTTACCCGAATACAGGGCGGAGCCAGCGGCGTACAGCTGCTTGACACGGTTACTATAAAACGTAATGATACCGTTATCCTAAAAACCTACTGAATGTTATTAGAAAACGTATTGGTGTGGTTATTATAAAAATATATGGATACTGTTGTAATAAAACTTATTGCTGCTGGTATATTAAACATATTGACAATGTTGTAATAAAACATATTGATACTGGTATATTAAACATATTGATACCTCAGATACCAGACGCACATAAATAACGGCAAATTACTGCCCAGGAACTAAATGCCGACAAAGTGTAAAACTTCATATCCATCATTCGAGGTTTGTATTTTCCAAAGACGGGGAAACTTTTTTGACCAGATTTCTACTTCCGTATGTTCTAAAATAGTCACCTGCCCGAGTTACACATCTGGTGCATCAGTGAAGGCGCACTCGTCTCAATTACTGCAGCACAACATAGCACACTCTGATTCATCACCTCAAAGCCACGGCGACCTTCAGTGCATTGTGTGCATGGGAACCAGAGCATTTACCATTTAGTAAGTACATGGAGCATACCAATTTTGTACCGTCACTTGACTTGAGGTTTGGAAAGCTCTATACTCATGAAGAAGAGACCTGTGAGGTTTGGAAAGCTCTGTACACGTTAAGAAGAGACCTGTGAGGTTTGGAAAGCTCTGTACACGTGAAGAAGAGACCTGTGAGGTTCGGAAAGCACTGTACACGTGAAGAAGAGACCTGTGAGGTTCGGAAAGCACTGTACA